>NC_092766.1:7302065-7365844 GCF_047496795.1 Chiloscyllium punctatum
TTCCCCTCTCACCCTAAACCTATGCCCTCTAGTTCTGCACTCCCTGACCCCAGGGAAAATACTGTGTCTACAATGCCCCTCATAATTTTGTAAATCTTTATACGGTCACCCCTCAACCTCCAACTCTCCAGGGAAAACAGCCCCAGCCTGTTCAACCTCTCCTTATAGCTAAAACCCTCCAACCCTGGCAGCGGCCTTGTAAATCTCCTTTCCAAAAAAAACAAAATCCCTTCAAATCCTGCTCTCTGTGCATCTTCACCCTTGCTGCTCTTTCACCTGTTGTTGAGCTTTCTGAGACTAACTGAATCTGAGGGAGGGCAGTGTGGAAGTGAAGTGGATTTGGTTTGTTTTTGTGCAGGGACTTCACAATGAACAGCACGAAGGGCTGCACTACACCATCTCCCCCAGTGATCTGAAAACCATCTTCCCTCACGGCCTGACTCAGCGATTCCAAAAGCAGGTAAGGTCAGGGTGGCAGGCGAAGGGCTGGTGCAGTTAACTCATTCAGTGCCCGTCAAGAGAGAAAACCATTCCCTGTGTTCGAGCCACACTGGGTTACTGCTCTCAGAGAGGTAAAAACAATGACTGCAGATGCTGGAAAGCAAATACTGGATTAGTGGTGCTGGAAGAGCACAGCAGTTCAGGCAGCATCCAACGATGATGAAGGGCTTTTGCCCGAAATGTCGATTTCGCTGCTCGTTGGATGCTGCCTGAACTGCTGTGCTCTTCCAGCACCACTAATCCAGTATACTGCTCTCAGAGAGGCTTGTCATCCTGAATGTTCATCAGAGAAGGTGTCATCTTCATCGGCCTGTCTGCTTCTGCTCTTTCTCCAGGCTCTTCCTTTCTTGGACCCAGTAAAGGAGGGAGCTAAATTGATTCCAATCTCCACCCTTCTCTCACCTTCAGCATCTCGGAGTCTTCCTTCCCCTTCCTTTCCATTAGGAATGACCTGTCCACCAAGAACCATTAGATTAGATTACTTAGTGTGGAAACAGGCCCTTCGGCCCAACAAGTCCACACCGACCCGCCGAAGCGCAACCCACCCATTCCCCAACATTTACCCCTTTACCATGGGGAATTTAGCATGACCAATTCGCCTAACCTGCACATCTTTGGACTGTGGGAGGAAACCGGAGCACCCGGAGGAAACCCACGCAGACACGGGGAGAATGTGCAAACTCCACACAGTCAGTCGTCTGAGTCGGGAATTGAACCCAGGTCTCTGGCGCTGTGAGGCAGCAGTGCTAACCACTGTGCCACCGTGCCGCCCTAATTACAAGCCTGCTAATTCCCACCGTTACCTCGACGACTCTTTGTCGCACCCTACTTCCTGAGAGGGTTCCAATCCGTTTTCGCAAGTTCTCTGTCTCCGTCACATTTGTTCAACCTTCAACTGGGGTGCTTTGACGTGACCTCCCTTTTCCTCACTCTCCTGTTAGTGTCCTTTCCCATGCTTCTGTCCTTATCCCTTCCTCTTCTTCCCAGAATAATGTTTGGGTTCCCCCTTGTCCTCACTGGTCTCCGCATTGGAATTTAGAGGAATGAGGGGGAATCTTACAGAAACATATAAAACGATGAAGAGAATAAATAAGCTAGAAGCAGGAAGGTCGTTTCCACTGGAGGGTGAAACTGGAACTAGAGGGCGTTACCTCAAAATAAGGGGGAGCAGATTTTGGGCTGAACTGAGGAGGAACTCCTTCTTCCAAGGGTTTGGGAATCAGTGGAATTTCCTACCACGTGAGACAACCCCCCACCCCCCGTTGAATGTTATTAAGGCAAAGACAGATTTTTGACCAGTCGAGGAATTATGGGTCACGGTAAGCAGACGGGTAAGTGGAGCTGACTCCATGAAAATGATCAGCCATGATCTCACTGAACAGCAGAGCAGGCTTGAGGGGCCAAATGGCCTACTCCAGCTCCTGATTCTTCTGTTCTTATTCTAGGATCATCCTCTGCGTCTTCGACCAACTCCAGCAGATGCCACCATCTTCCCTGTCCCTCCACTTCCAGCATTCCCACAGGGACTGTTCCCTCCATGACCAGCCTGTATCGCTCCACTACCATATCTCCATCTTATTAATTACTCACTCCCCATGGCAGCTTTCCCTGAAATCACAGAACATGCTTGTTCACCTTCCAAGGTCCCAAACACGCTTCCAGGTGGAGCAACATTTGACTTGTCCTTCTGTCAATCTAGTCTGCAGCATTCACTGCTCCCAATACATTGCTGAGACCAAATGTAGACCGGGTGACCACTTTGCTTGCCATTTCAATAAAACCTTCATGCTACCATTTCTGTCCTGGGCCTACTGCAATGTTCCAACATAGCACAACACAAATATGTGGACACATCCTAGCCTCACGGTCACAATGTTGAATCCTGCTACTTCAGAGCCTGACCTCATAACGTTTGTCTGCATTCTCCTGTGAGTTTGTCCTCTTTGTTTGTTGTTTATTTCTCTCTCAGCTGAGGGGATCCATTTTCGTCCTTCTGTGCCTTAATTTACATCTAAAATAATCCGAAGAACTACGGATGCTGAAGATCAGAATCAGAGCCAGAGATTACTGGAGAAACTCAGCGAGTCTGACAGCATCTGTGGAGAGAGAGAGAGAGAAACTGAGTGAACATTTCAGGTCCATTGACCCTTCTTCAGAACACTTTACCATGGAGGTGATAACTCTGTTTCTCTCTTCACAGATGCTGCCAAACCTGCTGAGCCTGTCCAGCAATTCCTGTTTTTGTTAATTTACCACCTGTTTCACATCTCTATTTCTCTTTCACAACAAATAGCAGCCGCTTTGTCTTTTGCACTGGCTCTCCACACCACCCGTTCTTGCTCCTTTGCCGTCTCCGTCAAAGGTGTCAACAAAAACCCACCGTTTTCCGTGACTGAAGAAGAGTCATATCAGACTTGAAATGTTAACTCTGTTTCTGCCTTCACAGATGTTGCTAGCCCTCAGTTTCTCTAGCATTTTCTGTGTTTGCCCTGACTTGTACTTCAGCTCTAAGCTGTCTCCATGCGTGAATTTGTTGCTGGTTCTTGTTAACCACTGTGTCTCCGTGTGCTTCAGATTAAGACTTTCAATGAAGCCTGTATAATGGTCCGTCGGCCAGCGCTAGAGTTGTTGGCATATCTAAAAGCTGCCAATTACTCTCACCCAGCTATTCGATATGTTGTCTGTATCCTTTTTCAATTTAATACAAAGCACCTTGTAAACAAGGGTTATAAACTCTGCTTTGAGAAAGTGTGGCAAGGAGATTGGGACAGAAAGTGACATCCTCTAATATAAAAACTGCAGATACTGGAAATTTGAAACAAAAACAAATTGCTGGAGAAACTCAGCAGGTCTGGCAGCATCTGCAGAGAGAGAAAGCAGGGCTAACGTTTCGAGTGCAGTGACCCTTCTTCAATACACTGACAAAGGATCGCTGAGCTTGAGATGTTAACCATGCTTTCTCTCTGCAGATGCTGCCAGACATGCTGAGTTTCTCCAGTGATTTCTGTTTCGGTGTGATCAACATTGACTGTTTGAAAGCTCGGCTGGACAGGCCTTTCTGTAATACCATGGTCAGGTTGGTTTCATATCACCCAAACCCAGTGCATTTGTCGCATGACGCAGACTCTGCAATCTCGGCAGGCACAGGGTTCGGTTCCTGACCCCAGTCCACTTGTCCCTGGTGCAGCGTGTGCAGGTACAGAGAGAAGAAATTCATTTTTATCCTCTTGTGGCACGTCGTGGGCTCAACCAGTATCAAAGAAATTGTCTTATAACCAGAGGTTGAGCATGTTTGGCATGTACCCATTGGGGTTTAGATGAATGAGACTAGGAAAAAGTGAAGACTGCAGATGCTGGAGAGTCGGAGTTGAAAAGTGTGTTGCTGGAAAAGCACAGCAAGTCAGGCAGTATCCGAGGAGCAGGAGAATCGACATTTCGGGCATAAGTCCTTCATCAGTAAGGGGGCCCATGGTCGACTCTCCTGCTTCTCAGATGCTGCCTGACCTGCTGTGCTTTTCCAGTACCGCACTTTTTGACTTTAGACTTGTTACAATATACAGGGTAGATGTGGAGAGGTGTTACCCCTTGTGGGAGAGACTAACCCCCAGCGTGTAATCTCAGATTAAGGGGTTGCCCAGTTCAGACAGAGACAAGAAGGAATGTCTGCTGAGGGAATTGAATCTGTGGAATTCTTTACTACAGAGGGGTGGGTCATGAAGGCTATTCAAGGCTGAGTTCGACAGATGTTTACTAAGCAAGGGAATTGAGGGTTATGGGGAAAAGGCAGGAAAGTGGAGTTGAGGGTGATCTGATCAGCTCATTGAATGATGAACCAAATTCAAAGGACTGAATGGTCTACCTACCCTCCTTGCTCATCCCTGCAGCTGTCTGTGAGACCCACAATACTCTTTGGGAGCAACTTACAGGATATTCACCAAACAGCAGTGAGGGAACAATCAGTACATCTTCAAGTCGCAATGGTGTTTGCCTCAGTTGGGAACTTGGAAGGCCTGGTGCTCCCATGTATTGACTGCCTGCATCTTTCTAGGTGGTAGAGGTCACAGGTTTGGAAGGTGCTGATGGAAGCCTGACAGGTTCACCTTGTAGATGCTACACACGGCTGGCGGGGTGGATGGGATGCCAATTAAACGTTGGGTTGCTTTGTCCAGCTGTTATTACCACTGTTGAATGTTACACAGGCGCTCGTGAAAATGGAGTGATGGTGGTTGAGGTTTTCCAGAGGTGGCCTGGAGCTCTGCAAGGCACAGTGCCCTGACAGCTCTCAACGTCAGTGAATGACTAATGCCAGTTAACATGCGGTGCTTCGTATGGGTTTGTCCCTGGGTCCCGGCTGGGTGTTAATGAGCACAATGTTTCTTTCTTTGACACGTTGGGTTTCCAGATGGTCAGAAGGGATGTGGAAAAACGCTCACTCTGTGTAATGCAGTCCATTACTGCGCCAGGCAAGACTGGTTAATAGTCCACATCCCAGACGGTAGGACACTCTCCATTTCCACTCTCTCTTCTTCAAACTCCATTTGCTTGGGATTGGGCGAGAGGCTTTGTTGGGGTATGGGGTAGAGGGGGATTGGTTGGGGTTTGGGGGGGGGAGATGGATTGGTTGGGGCTTGGTGGGACATGGGGGATTGGTTGGGGCTTGGTGGGACATGGGGGTTTGGGGGAGGGGGGATTGGTTGGGGTTTTGGGGACATGGGGGTTTGGGGGAGAGGGGGATTGGTTGGAGTTTGGGAAGTGGAGAGGGGGATTGGTTGGGGGAAGGGAGAGATGTATTGGGAGGAGAGGGGAATTGGTTGGGGTGTGGGTTGTGGGTTGTTTGGTTTTGAGTGTGGGAAAGAGCAAAGGAATAAGGGCTAGTTCTCTGCTTCTGGCTGCTTTCTCCAACCTCCCCACCCCGATATCTGCTCAACTGGAGCTGAGCCAGCTGTGGGTCACTGACATGGAACTGACACCATCAGGAGTATCGATTGGCTTTGAATGACAGGGCTATGGTATCACTAGGTATTCCTGCGTTATCTCTATCAAACATACAGACACACACACAGACAGGTTTGGGGGAATTGGTTTGGTGTCCACTGCAATATCGAAATACCTGTCTTATCTCCTTACCAGCTTACCTGTGGGTGAAGAATTGTAAAGAGCTGATGCCGTCCTCCTATAACCAGGCTCGCTTCGACCAGCCCATGGAGGCCTCGATATGGCTCAAGAACTTCAAGATTACCAATGAGCGGTTCCTAAAGCAGGTAACAATTGACCAGTACTCTCCGAGACTGACCACGGTGATTCAGTCTACTCGCTGACTGTCACTGGCTGGTCAACCCTGATCATTCCACAGCAATGACAGTCATCTGTTTGTCTCACCCATGGCATCACGAGCGGTTTCTTTTTCCCGACAACTCCAAGGGTTAATGCTTTGGTGGAATAGGAGAGGATTAATCTCCATTACGATGTCAACCATCGGCTCAGGGCTGGAGGTGGATAAGGTACAGGAGGAGCTCGCCTGTTGAATTCCAGGTTATTGCTGCTTCCCACAGGGCTCAGAGTCAGGCATGGCCAAGCTGAAGATGGGAAGCTCTGTGAGCAGGCAAGATGCAGAGGATGTCCTGTGATGGTTTGGGATCCCGGGGACTGTAAGGAAATTGCTGGGTAAACGTGCAGTTTGACCATGTTAACTGGATCTTGATTGTCTTGCAAACAGTTGAAAACCCAACAGAGGTACACCTGGAGTAAGCGAGAGGCAACTGATGAAGGAAGACCTTTGGGTGAAGTGGTGGACCAGGTGAGGTGCTGAACATCCGAATGTGCGTCATGGGGTGGGTTCGGCATGGTGGCTCAGTGGTTAGCACTGCTGCCTCACAGCACCAAGGAGCCGAGTTTGATTCCACTCTCCGTGCTGTCTGTGTGGAGTTTGCAAGTCTTTGTGTGTATGTGTGTGTTTTTCCTCCCAGGTGCTCCGGTTTCCCCCCTCAGTTTGAAGATGTGCAGGTCAGGGTGGATTGGCCATGCTAAAGTATCCCATAGTGCCCAGGGATGTGCAGGTTAGGGTGGATTGGCCATGGGAAATGCAGGGTTACAGAGATAGGGTGGGGTTGAGGGGTTCTGGATGGGATGCTCTTTGGACGGTGAGTGTGCACTTAATGGCCTCCTTCCATACTGTAGGGATTATATGATCAGACACTTCAACCCTGTCTCCTGACCTGTAGCTTCCCCTTGCCATTTACAAAACTGCTGCCTTCCCGTGATAATGTCACTGGACGGGTAATCCCAAACCCAGGCCAATGTCCTCAGAGGAGGAGGTTTGAATGACTCCACGGCAGGTGGTAACATTTGTGTTTGTGACGATCTGGAATGAAGAGCCGACCCTAACAGTGATGTGTTACTGCTGTCGATTGTGAGAAAACCCAGTCTGGTTCACTCAATCTGCCCTTCCTAACTGGTCTGGAGTATGTGTTTGACTCTCTTTCTCACTGGGGGATATCCAGGGTGGGTATTACCCGCTGGTCTAGCCATCATCCCCCACGTCCCATGAACAAGTGACGTGTCACCCAGCTGCTCCGTACAGAGTTAAAAATCTCCCAGTGTGACCGTGCTGTCTGTGCTGAGCCAGTCAACTGCAGCTCCAGCTGCTGGCAGTAATGTGCATTAATCAAGCACCATTCCTGTACCCAATACTAACTGCATGACTGGAGGTGCCAAACCTGTCCTCCTCACTCTGCTGAATCTCCCACTGGTGCTCTCTCAGGCTGAAAGCCTAACACCTTCAAGGGCAATGAGGGGTCCCTTTCCATTCCAGTCTCCTAGCCCTTTTCCCCTGTTACATTTCAAGCCAGTCCCATTGTTCCATGTCACCCGCAATGTGGACAGATCTCTGAGTAAGCAACTGAGCTGAGACACTCTTCGTGAACCAGTCCCGATTGTCTTTCTGAACCCGGAGAGTGTGCTGTCTTTTTGGAAAAAAAAACTAGAACTTGAACATTTCCCCATCGATCCTGCAGCACCTTCCCATCATTCATTCACCTTATAGAGACTGGGATTATTTACCTTTGAGCAGAGGACACTGGAGGGGTGGAGCGGGCACGATTGAGATGTGTCAAGTTTTGAGGGGTGTAGACTGGGAAAAGAACTCTTGTTGGAGGGAGGAATCTGTGATCGGGGAGGGCCAAAGATTTAAGGGAAGGGGCAAGGGGTTGAGAGGGAAAATCATTTTCAGCCAGAGGGTGGTGGGAATCTGGAATTTTCTGCCTGTTAGGGTGGGAGAGGCAGCTACCCTTATCACATTGAAGAAGTATTTAGACATGTACTTGATGTGCTAAGGCCTATAAGTTTATGGGCCAAGTGTTGGAAATGGGATTAGAATAAATAGGTGGTAGTTTTGGATCAGTGCAGACCCTGATAGGTACAAGGGACTTTGTCTGAGCTAGAGACCTCTCTGATTCTGTGGCTGCTCTTGGTGAATATTGCAAGCTGTTCAACTTGGGAGGCTTCGCAGCTGTGCCCAGTCCCCTCCCGATCGTTCTGACATTACCATTGGACAAGGCAGCACAGAGCAGTTATTGACTGAACACACGTGTGTCAGAGTCTGTGTCTGTGTCTGTGTGTGTCAGAGTCTGTGTCTGTGTCTGTGTGTGTCAGAGTCTGTGTCTGTGTGTGTCAGAGTCTGTGTCTGTGTGTGTCAGAGTCTGTGTCTGTGTGTGTGTGTGTGTCAGAGTCTGTGTGTGTGTGTGTGTGTGTGAATATGCATAAGCGCATCTGTCAGTGTGTATGAATGTATGTGTGTCTGTCTGTGTGCATGTGCACGCGCATGTCAGAATCTCTGTGCGAGTGAGCATGAGTTTGCGCGTGCGTGTGTGTGTGTCAGAGTGATGACAGGTTTTCATCCTATACACTGCCTCCAAGTGGGCATGTGAGGATTTTAATCAGAGGAGGATGAATCTTGGTTCTCTTGAATGTTGAGACCAGTTTCTGATGGATGGGTACAGAGGACCAGGATTGATATGGACGAGTTGGACCGCAGGGTCTGTTTCTGTGCTGTCCATCTCTATGACTCTATGACCACACCAGCTGAACTCCAGTGAGGGAGCCAGCAAATCCCCAGAAAGGAGTAGCTGAGGGGCAGCCAGGGAACCAGATACAGCCAATGACCAACATCATTGTGGTCCTTGTCCCTCCTTTGCCCAGGGTTTAACACGAGTGAAGAATGCCAGTGATGCAGTGGGTGCACTGTTTAAAGAGCTGAAGGCACAGTGCTTACCTGACACATACCAGATGTTGGTGGCAATTGATGGAGTCAATGCTCTCTGGGGTCCAACCACCATGAAGAAAGAAGACAGGAGCCAGGTATCCCATAAACTTCGTCCGAACTGTAGTTGAGACCTTGGTTATTGTAACCTGCATGCATGTTCATGATTAAGGGGCAAATCCCCACACAACTTGTCCTGATCTTGTCCACACAATGGTTTAAGCGACCTATATCGCCTTAGGCCAGTTCAGGTCAAAATACAGAAAACTAATTCCCCCAAACCCCTTCCCATTCACTCCCACTTTCCACTGTCACAATGGACCCAAACCCCTTCACATTCACTCCCACTCTCCACCGTCCCAATGGATCCAAACCCCTTCCCATTCACTCCCACTCTCCACTGTCCGAATGGACCCAAACCCCTTCCCATTCACTCCCACTCTCCACCGTCCCAATGGATCCAAACCCCTTCCCATTCACTCCCACTCTCCACTGTCCGAATGGACCCAAACCCCTTCCCAGTCACTCCCACTTTCCACTGTCGCAATGGACCCAAACCCCTTCCCATTCACTCCCACTCTCCACTGTCGCAATGGACCCAAACCCCTTCCCATTCACTCCCACTCTCCACCGTCCCAGTGGACCCAAACCCGTTCCCATTGACTCCCACTCTCCACCGTCCAAAGGGACCCAAACCCCTTCCCATTCACTCCCACTCTCCACTGTCCGAATGGACCCAAACCCCTTCCCATTCACTCCCACTCTCCACTGTCCGAATGGACCTAAACCCCTTTCCATTCACTCCCACTCTCCACCATTCCAATGGACCCAAACCCCTTCACATTCACTCCCATTGTACAAATCCCAATGGATCCAAACCTCTTCTCATTCAGTCCCTTTGCACGCAATCCCAAAGTGTGCAAATCCCTTCCTATTCACTCCCACTCTCCACCATCTCAATGAACCCAGACAAGCCCAGTCCACGTAATGCAGTACTCCTTTCTCCCGATCCTGGCTGACACCTCGGGGCCCAAGGTCGATAGGTCAACATGCGGCTAATTGATGTGTGGCCAGTTGGAGATGCCAGGGGGGCTGAGCTGGTCAACTTGGATGCGAACCACTGTCTCCCAGCCCACTTCCTGTTGCTGCCACTACTGTACGTGGTTTCATTGGCATGTGCTGCTTCCTGACATGTCTGACTGTCTTGTAGGTGCGTGCAGATGAGCTCACCCTGATCCACAATCTGAGGAAGCTGCTGAATAATGATTGGGTAAGAGGTGTTCAGTAACTATCCGACTATTGTCGGAGAGTCAGCGCCGCTGGAGTGCCGCACTGTCGGAGGGTCAGCGCTGAAGGAGTGGGCACTGTCGGAGGGTCAGAGCTGAGGGAGTGGGCACTGTCGGAGGGTCAGTGCTGAGGGAGCGCCGCACTGTCGGAGGGTCAGCGCTGAAGGAGTGGGCACTGTCGGAGGGTCAGAGCTGAGGGAGCGCCGCACTGTCGGAGGGTCAGTGCCGAGGGAGTGGGCACTGTCGGAGGGTCAGAGCTGAGGGAGCGCCGCACTGTCGGAGGGTCAGTGCCGAGGGAGTGCCGCACTGTCGGAGGGTCAGCGCTGAAGGAGTGGGCACTGTCGGAGGGTCAGAGCTGAGGGAGCGCCGCACTGTCGGAGGGTCAGCGCTGAGGGAGTGGGCACTGTCGGAGGGTCAGCGCTGAGGGAGTGCCGCACTGTCGGAGGGTCAGCGCTGAGGGAGTGGGCACTGTCGGAGGGTCAGCGCTGAAGGAGTGGGCACTGTCGGAGGGTCAGAGCTGAGGGAGCGCCGCACTGTCGGAGGGTCAGTGCTGAGGGAGTGGGCACTGTCGGAGGGTCAGAGCTGAGGGAGCGCCGCACTGTCGGAGGGTCAGCGCTGAGGGAGTGGGCACTGTCGGAGGGTCAGAGCTGAGGGAGCGCCGCACTGTCGGAGGGTCAGCGCTGAGGGAGTGGGCACTGTCGGAGGGTCAGCGCTGAGGGAGTGCCGCACTGTCGGAGGGTCAGCGCTGAGGGAGTGGGCACTGTCGGAGGGTCAGCGCTGAGGGAGTGGGCACTGTCGGAGGGTCAGCGCTGAGGGAGTGGGCACTGTCGGAGGGTCAGTGCTGAGGAAGTGGGCACTGTCGGAGGGTCAGCGCTGAGGGAGTGGGCACTGTCGGAGGGTCAGAGCTGAGGGAGCGCCGCACTGTCGGAAGGTCAGTGCTGAGGGAGTGGGCACTGTCGGAGGGTCAGTGCTGAGGGAGTGGGCACTGTCGGAGGGTCAGCGCTGAGGGAGCGGGCCCTGTGGGAGGGTCAGTGCTGAGGAAGTGGGCACTGTGGGAATTGTCATTGTTCAGGTGAGAGCCTGTGTCTTATGGAGATAAGCCCAGGGTTGTGATCTGAAGAAGAGTAGGACAGTTCTCTCAAAATCCTTTGGCCTATACATATTGTCCGCAAACCAATGAGCTGCTCGTTATTACATTGCCTTTGGTCAGAGTTGCTGGACAGGAATTGGTTGCTTCTGATCCATGTACCAGGCTACAGTTCAGTGGTTGGAAAATCCTCAAGGCCGTACCAAAAGTACAGGTCTGTTCCTGGATGGAACGTGAGGGTGTCACTGAAAACAGCAAATGCTGGAGATCACAGTGGGTCAGACAGCATCCATGGAGAGACAGCAACCTAACATTTCGAGTCGAGATGATTCTCCATCAGTGCTGAAGTGAAGTGTGGAGGGGGCAGCATTTATGCTGTAGTTGGTGGTGGAGTGCTGGGGGACAGAAGATGTTAACAGTTGAGATTAAGTGATCGGAATGTGAGAGTGCTAGAACAATGGTGGGTCTAACTGTCAGGCTTTAAAGAACAGTCAGTCTCACTGGGCTGGGGTGGGAGGTACAGGAGAGAGGACAAGGTGACAGAGAAGGTAACAAGTAAAGCTAATAGAAAGGGAAGGAATCCGAGTTGGTTCACAGTCTGAAGATGTTGAACTCAACATCAAGTCCAGAGGGTTGTAAAGTGCCTGGTCTGAAGATGAGATGTTGTTCCTCCAGTTTGTGTTGGGATTCACTGGGACACTGCAGCATGTCGAAGATGGAGAAGCGGGCATGTGAACAGGACGCTGTGTCAAAATGATCAGCGACTGGATGGTGGGGGCCACGCTTGTGCACAGTCACCCAGCCGGCATTTGGTTTCTCCAATGTAGAGTAGGCCACAGTGGGTGCAGCAAGGTGGCAGATGTTGCAGCCTCTGTGATCACATCAGAAGGTGCTGTGAGAAGTGGAGGTGGGGTGGGGTGGGGTGGGGTGGGGTTTGTGGTCGATGAATGGTCTAGGGTGTCCCAGCAGGAACAATCTCTGTGAAATGCAGACAGGGAAGTGAGGGGAAGGTGTGTTTAGTGGTGGCGTTCTGCTGCAGTTGTCTAAAATGGCGGAGGAGTCACTGTTCATTTACAACCCCTCTCCTGTTACAGTCTGGCGGGGCAGTGATTACAACGCTGACTCAGACTGGAGCACTGGGATGTGCAGGCTTATCGTACCTGCCCCATCAGCTACTGAGGAAGGTGAGCACTGTCATCATGTGTGGATAGGTCTGTCAGTGTATAACACTGGGGTTCAGTACTGGTGGGGACAGGTCTGTCACTGTATAACACTGGGGTACAGTACTGGGTGGGGACAGGTCTGTCCCTGTATAACAATGGGGTACAGTACTGGTGGGGACAGGTCTGTCCCTGTATAACACTGGGGTACAGTACTGGTGGGGACAGGTCTGTCCCTGTATAACACTGGGGTACAGTACTGGGTGGGGACAGGTCTGTCCCTGTATAACACTGGGGTACAGTACTGGGTGGGGAC
Source organism: Chiloscyllium punctatum (assembly GCF_047496795.1). Lineage (NCBI taxonomy): Eukaryota > Metazoa > Chordata > Chondrichthyes > Orectolobiformes > Hemiscylliidae > Chiloscyllium > Chiloscyllium punctatum. The sequence continues at coordinate 7,314,673 of NC_092766.1, forward strand.
AGGTCTGTCACTGTATAACACTGGGGTACAGTACTGGTGGGGACACGTCTGTCACTGTATAATACTGGGGTACAGTACTGGTGGGGACAGGTCTGTCACTGTACAATACTGGGGTACAGTACTGGGTGGGGACAGGTCTGTCAGTGTATAACACTGGGGTACAGTACTGGTGGGGACAGGTCTGTCACTGTACAATACTGGGGTACAGTACTGGGTGGGGACAGGTCTGTCACTGTATAACACTGGGGTACAGTACTGGTGGGGACGGGTCTGTCACTGTATAACACGGGTACAGTAATGGTGGGGACGGGTCTGTCAGTGTATAACACTGGGGTACAGTACTGGTGGGGGACAGGTCTGTCACTGTATAACACTGGGGTACAGTACTGGTGGGGACAGGTCTGTCAGTGTATAACACTGGGGTACAGTACTGGGTGGGGACAGGTCTGTCCCTGTATAACACTGGGGTACAGTACTGGGTGGGGACAGGTCTGTCAGTGTATAACACTGGGGTACAGTACTGGTGGGGGACAGGTCTGTCACTGTATAACACTGGGGTACAGTACTGGTGGGGACAGGTCTGTCAGTGTATAACACTGGGGTACAGTACTGGGTGGGGACAGGTCTGTCAGTGTATAACAATAGGGTACAGTACTGGGTGGGGACAGGTCTGTCAGTGTATAACAATGGGGTACAGTACTGGGTGGGGACAGGTCTGTCCCTGTATAACAATGGGGTACAGTACTGGGTGGGGACAGGTCTGTCACTGTATAACACTGGGGTACAGTACTGGTGGGGACAGGTCTGTCCCTGTATAACACTGGGGTACAGTACTGGTGGGGACAGGTCTGTCCCTGTATAACACTGGGGTACAGTACTGGTGGGGACAGGTCTGTCCCTGTATAACAATGGGGTACAGTACTGGGTGGGGACAGGTCTGTCCCTGTATAACACTGGGGTACAGTACTGGGTGGGGACAGGTCTGTCCCTGTATAACACTGGGGTACAGTACTGGTGGGGACAGGTCTGTCCCTGTATAACACTGGGGTACAGTACTGGGTGGGGACAGGTCTGTCCCTGTATAACACTGGGGTACAGTACTGGTGGGGACAGGTCTGTCCCTGTATAACACTGGGGTACAGTACTGGGTGGGGACAGGTCTGTCCCTGTATAACACTGGGGTACAGTTCTGGTGGGGACGGGTCTGTCACTGTATAACACGGGTACAGTACTGGTGGGGACAGGTCTGTCCCTGTATAACACTGGGGTACAGTACTGGTGGGGACAGGTCTGTCCCTGTATAACAATGGGGTACAGTACTGGTGGGGGGACAGGTCTGTCCCTGTATAACACTGGGGTACAGTACTGGTGGGGACAGGTCTGTCCCTGTATAACACTGGGGTACAGTACTGGTGGGGACAGGTCTGTCACTGTATAACACTGGGGTACAGTACTGGTGGGGACAGGTCTGTCAGTGTATAACACTGGGGTACAGTACTGGGTGGGGACAGGTCTGTCAGTGTATAACACTGGGGTACAGTACTGGGTGGGGACAGGTCTGTCAGTGTATAACAATAGGGTACAGTACTGGGTGGGGACAGGTCTGTCAGTGTATAACAATGGGGTACAGTACTGGGTGGGGACAGGTCTGTCAGTGTATAACAATAGGGTACAGTACTGGGTGGGGACAGGTCTGTCAGTGTATAACAATGGGGTACAGTACTGGGTGGGGACAGGTCTGTCCCTGTATAACAATGGGGTACAGTACTGGGTGGGGACAGGTCTGTCACTGTATAACACTGGGGTACAGTACTGGTGGGGACAGGTCTGTCCCTGTATAACACTGGGGTACAGTACCGGTGGGGACAGGTCTGTCACTGTATAACACTGGGGTACAGTACTGGGTGGGGACAGGTCTGTCACTGTATAACACTGGGGTACAGTACTGGGTGGGGACAGGTCTGTCCCTGTATAACACTGGGGTACAGTACTGGTGGGGACAGGTCTGTCACTGTATAACACTGGGGTACAGTACCGGTGGGGACAGGTCTGTCACTGTATAACACTGGGGTACAGTACTGGGTGGGGACAGGTCTGTCACTGTATAACACTGGGGTACAGTACTGGGTGGGGACAGGTCTGTCCCTGTATAACACTGGGGTACAGTACTGGTGGGGACAGGTCTGTCACTGTATAACACTGGGGTACAGTACTGGTGGGGACAGGTCTGTCCCTGTATAACACTGGGGTACAGTACTGGTGGGGGACAGGTCTGTCACTGGGTGCTCTGAGTTTGTTGATTTAGTTTGTGCTGTTGTTAATGCCCCTTCAAACATACAAATCTAGAATGATGTTCTGCACGGTGAGGGCTGTTTTAATCTGTTGCCTGTTTCTGTGTGCTAACCCCACAACAGGAAGGTTTTGATGCCATGGATCCCTTTGTCCCTGTTCAAGTGATGAACTATAGTCAGAAGGAGTTTGAGAGTTGCTATCAATATTACATAGACCGCAAATGGATTCAGCATGAGAATGGTAAGGACCTGCAGTCGGTGGGAATATGCCAATGGGATGGATGCGGGACACCCATTTCCCAAACAAATACCGTGTTGGGGGAGTGGGTCTGTATGTTCACTAGGTTGATTCTGGAGTTGAGGGGGTTGACTTCTGACGAGAGACTGGGATTATATTGATTGGAGTTTAGAACAAGGGGGGATCTTATAGAAACATATAAAATGTTGAAGGGAGTAGGTAAGATAGAAGTAGGGACGGATGTTTCCACTGGCGAGTGAAACTAGGGCAAGAGAGCATAGCCCCAAAGTGAGGGGGAGCAGATTTAGGACTGAACGGAGAAGGAGCTTCTTCACCCAGAGAGTTGTGAATCTGTGAAGTAGTTGAGGCTTCCTCAGTAAATGTTTTCAGAGCTAAGATAGATAATGTTTTGAACCGTAAGGGAATTAAGGGTTATGGTGAGAGAGCAGGTAAGTCGAGCTGAGGCCACACAAAGATCAGTCCTGAATGACTGAGCAGGCTCAAAGGGCTCGATAGCCTACTCCTGCTCCTCGTTATTATGTTCATTCCCAGCAGAGGCACCGTGGTACATCTCTGCACTTCCCCATTCTCCACCCCCCCACCCCCCGTGGGAGCGAGTCCCCCATTCTCCCCCCACCCCCTGTGGGAGCGAGTCCCCCATTCCCCGTGGGAGCAAGCCCCCCATTCTCCACCCCCCCATTCCCCGTGGGAGCAAGCCCCCCATTCTCCACCCCCCCATTCCCCGTGGGAGCGAGTCCCCCATTCCCCGTGGGAGCGAGTCCCCCATTCTCCACCCCCCCATTCCCCGTGGGAGCAAGTCCCCCATTCTCCCCCCACCCCCCAATGGGAGCGAGTCCCCCATTCTTCCCCCCTCCCCCCACCCCATTCCCTAGGTGAAGATGTTTCGCCTGAAATCCTAACTAGATTTCTTCCTTACTGTGAAATATTGACAGGTTCTGTGGTCCTGTGTAAGTGGAAGCATCCCTCCATCTACATTGTCCAAAACCATTCCTCATTCACAAGACCGCCATTGGGTCAACTTCTGTCTTGTTTATCTGCCAGTTTCTCCTTCCCTGGTGGGTATAAGCCGACAGTTCATGTATTAGTTTCCATTCATTTAGAGGACATGACTGTTGGGGCTGGGCCAGTATTTATTGCCCATTCTTGGTTTTCCCCTTGTGAAGTTGGTAGTGAGCTGTGGTTTGGAGGGATGGGTATCATCCTTTGAAATCTTATTTTGTTCCCTCAGCAATGCCCGAAGCTGCAGACCAGGTGTTTGGTGTGTGGTTTAATAGACAAGGTATATGGTTTCAGGAGACCCTAGCAACAGGTCACCTTTCTGCTTCGTGTGAATAGATACCACAGAGGGAGAAACCTGGAATTTGAAACATTAGGAGGGAAAAGGACATAACTCCTGACCAAGCTGCTTCTGAGGGGTTGTCATAGCCTGGCTGCACTGTGTAGTGACCTTGCCCAGCGCACAGCCAGCTCCAGTCAGCTTCCTGCACTCGCGATGCTGCGGTTTAACCCAGTATCTCTCCTCCTGTCTCTCTGTGCAGCCTATACAGAAGAAGGGAAGAAGGAACTGATCTTCCTCTGCAACTACAATCCGAACACGTTCGAGAGGATCTGCAGCTCCCTCTGAGCCACTCGCGACTGAAGCACTGCCTCCTTTGACAAAGGAAAGACCTCCTTGAGCAACATCTCATCCTCGGGCTCACGTTACCCTCTCACTCCTCTCCGACCCCGCTGTCGCCCTCTAACCCTGGTCCGTACCTCCGTGTGGAAGCCCCAAGAACTGGGCTGGATATTTACCCAAACCTCACGCCCCTGAGCTTTCAGGCAGCTGCTGCTGCTGGCCACTAAAGTCTGCTTTGTCGTTCGTGTCTATGCGCGACTCTCTCAGCTCAGGAACCCGGATCACTCCCTGCACAAATCTTTCTGTGATTTGAAAGCGGAGATATCCAAATGTTGGGGCTGCTGGCCTAAAGATTATGCCCAGACCCTTCACCTTCCTCCACTGATACTGTCCACTCAGTTCCTAATTTCTGTTGTTTGTATTCCAATTGAACTGAGTGCAGAAATCCCATGTAGACATATGTGGGACCAGCACTGAGTATGAACCTTCAACTGGAGATCACATTCAAGCCATTTGGATTGGAACTTTAAGTCTCTTCCATAAAATGTCATTGCATGCACCATTTGCATCTATTTTAATTCATATCCAACTCCAATTAAAAGCAGTACTCAGTGTTTTTATTTCTATTGTGTTTTGGTGTAATTAGGAGACCCAATGTACTCCTGAGGCCCACGTATCATCGCTAGGTGAGTCACAAAGGCCAGCAGCTGTCTTTCTCATGTGGATCCATTGTGCTCTGTCTTCCCTTGTCTTTGGGAAGGGTGAGGTGGCACCTGAGACAGGGACGCTGCTGCCTGCAAGCCAGTGATGTGAGGTGTCTTTTGGGTATAGGTGGGTGGGCACATACCAGCTAGGAGTGGACCATTTGGAGTCATACAGCACAGGCACAGAGCCATTGATCCAACCAGTCCATGCCGACCATAATCCCAAACCAAACTAGTCCAATCTACCTGCACTTGGCCCATATCCCTCCAAACCTTTCTTCTTCATGTACTTACCAAAATGTCTTTTAAAAGTTGTAACTATAGCCGTATACATCACTTCCTCTGGAAGTTCATTCCCCACACAAACCACTGCGAGAATCCATTTAGAATTGTGGTGGGGGTCTGCTCCAATGGGATACAATTTGGGGGTGACCTTGTTTAGCCCCATATAATAATGGTGAGCCTGTAGCTCCCATCAGGTTTTATTACTGGCCATGTTGGGGAATTGGTTGTACTTGTGGTTTCTCTCAGGATTCCCTGTCTCACTAGTCCTTTCACTATCTCCACAACGGCTTCCTCTGATTCAGGCTTGTTTGGGTACTGCTGGTGGGGCTTATGCTTCAGTCTGGGCACCATTACAGGGTCTATCTGGACTAAACCCGTGCTCATGCCTCCAGGATGGAGGTGCAGATGGCTCTGAACCCCCCCCCCCCCCTTTTCAAGGTTCCAGTCCCGACTGGTGGCTGTAACCACTTTAATAGGCTCGAGGTGACTTGTTCGTTCCCCAATCTCGGTCTTTCGACCGTCCTGTTTTGGTCAGATCCATTTTTCTTTTGCACAGTCAACAAGACTTCATATTCCTTCTTGAGATTGTTACCCATTATGGTGCCTCCATTATTTTGGCACACATAAAATCTCATAGGGATCTGTATATTATTGATTTCCAGGAGGATTGTCTTGCTTAAGTAAGCGGGTGTCTTATCCCCTCCTATCCCGGTACGGTGAATCATTTTATTTCTGTGGGTGTTAGATAGAGTCATTCCTATGTCTACCACTGTCAGACACTTTCTATCTCCAACTACAGCGGACGTGTAAATTCTCCCCTCTCCCTTACGAATGGGGGCAGTTGGTTTTCAGCTCTGTGAACTTTGGGAATCCCACGGTTCCATGGTGTTTCGGGTGTTGTTTATGGTTTCCCAGCACACTGCCTGTGTATGACTTGCTGTATTGCAGTAGCTGCAGCACTTTATGCTGTTCCTTGTCCTATTCTCTGCCTGTGGGGCCCGACAGTCTCTGGCAAAGTGTCCCTGTCGGCCACAGTTGTGACAAGATAGTTTGGTTCTACCTTCACCTCCGTTCCGAGAGGCTGCTCTATCGGGTTTTCATTGTGAGAGCTTCTGCCTCCTGCACGCTGCTCGGCCACTGTACCAGGTCATCATCATTTTGTGATATTATTACTCCCATTTTCAGGATGGATTGATGGGCGCTAGAGAGCCCGATTCTAAAAGCCTGAATGAATGAATGCCCGGTCCCCACAATCTGGGTTTGCTTGTCCAGGGCACACGCCTGGTATGCCCTAAATAATTGTTCCCCATACTCGAGAGGCTCCTTCCCCTTTAAACTGTTCAGTGGTCGTGATTTTGTTCCAGTTCATTTCCTAGCACCCTCTGGATCTCTTTAAATTGGGTGAAGGGCGACTGCTGGGCATCTATCTCAGCTGTAAGGGTGACGGCACGTGTCCACCATCCTCCCCCATAGTCTCGTTCTGCTGTGGTATCGAGTCTGCCTGCTACCTGTCTCCACTTGTCCACTGGGCAGGCTGCCTCAGGTCCCTCAGGTTATAGTTGGTGCCCTACCCATACACTATCCAGCTCTTCCCAGAACCTGGTGTTTGCACTCTGGGGCTGTAATTTGCCCAGGGAGGCCATAATCTGTTGCCTTTCCCCTGGGGTTTATAGTTTGCTTTTGGCTGCAATTCTGTCCCCGTTCTAGTGCCTGGCGCTAGATTATATCCTTGCACTTGCAGCTCTGCTGAGGGAGCAGTTGGTCCCTGCTGGACGGTTTCTTAGGAGGGGAGAGAGTCAATCTCCTTTTCCTCTTTTACTTTTTCTAATCTTTGCTCTGGCTCCTTTATCCTGTCTTCCAGCTCCTCAATTTGTTCTTGTCCTTTTCTCCACCTGCTAGTGAAGGCACCTACTTGTTCAATTGGGCTAACTGGTGCACTAACATTACCCCTACCTTTTTAGTTTTATTTTGTTTTTCTTTGTCAATCCAATTCCACTTCTGTACTAATGTCTGGGATGGGTCCCAACAACCTAGCTGTATCTGTTCTGTCAGCCTGTCTTGTAGTTCTCAATAAGGGAACCTGCAGTAACCCCTATAAAATTCTGATCTTCTATCTCACAGATTGTGTACCCCCGGCTACCACCAACAGTAAAATGTACCTAATCCAGTGGGGACTTCTCTACCCCCGGCCACTAATACTGTCCCAGCAGTGTCCCTATGGCTGTAGCAGCCTCCTAGCAAGGTGTGATCTGTACCCTCCCGGCCACCAATACTAGTCGGTACCTACCGGTCGGCTGGGAATGCTGGCTCAATAGGGTGTGATCTACTGGGACTCCTCTACCCTCCCGGCCACCTCTACTGACCCGACACCTCCCGATAGGCCCAGAAGCCTACCTTTGGCCTGGTGTGCTCTCTACCAGTGGGACTCTTTACCCTCCCAGCTACCGCCACTGTTCAAGCTCTGTTGTTCTACTACGGACTGACAGGGTATCACGTTTACTCACGGTGTCCACGCTCCCTACCTCGGTAAACTGCGCTCCACTGGAGTTTGGCTCTTGGTCAGAGTGATCAGCTCCTCTTCCTCACCACTTCAATTTAAAACACAATAACAGCACCCAACCTTTGACTAGGCTCTAAGTGGAGACTGCGTTGCTCACCCCGACAGAATTCAACATCACCCAACTTTGCCATTTGTGCTTCACAACTCCTAGTGCCCTGGGCACCTCATTTCCCAATCTTCTTAGGGGTGGGTAGGGCTACCCGTCTTAACAACCGGTTTAGGGCAGCACTTTTGAGACGGCCATACCTTGTCCTCTGGTCATTTCGGCACAAGCAGCTGCTTGTCACCCCAGTTAGTACACTCGCCCACTTACAGTCCACAGGCATGCTCTTATACTCAACTCAGCACTGTAGTGCAAGTTACACGTTACAATGGTATGTCCTTTTAAACTGTGTCTTTGGCCTGGTCTGACTTCCCAGTTGCAGATTCAAAATGTCCTTTGACCAGAACACCAGCAATCGGAGAACCTGTTCACAGCGTCAATGTTATGGGGAAAATCACCAGTCTCAGAGTCAGAAGCGGGATCTAACGACAGAGTTTATTGTACAAAGAAACCGGTACTTCGGTGGGAGAGAGAGAGAGAGAGAATGTCCAGCAGCACGGCTGTCAGCCTTCTCTCACCCACTGAGCACCTGTCACGATATTTTATACATTTCATGGTATAATGGTCCAGATATTGAGTCTTTGTTTGTACAGCATGGTTTGTTTACAGAAAACATTACAGATCATTCAGTTTCAGAGGGGTGTTACAGAATCACTGTCAGTCTCTGGGAGATGTTACAGAGTCATTGTCAGTCTCGGAGAGGTGTTACAGAGTCATTGTCAGTCTCGGAGGGGTGGAACAGAGTCATTGTCAGTCTCGGAGAGGTGTAACAGAGTCATTGTCAGTCTCGGAGGGGTGGAACAGAGTCATTGTCAGTCTCGGGATGTTACAGAGTCATTGTCAGTTTCAGCAGCTACATGGAAGTCCGTTGCTGCAGTAATTGGTCGTGACCGTTCTTGCTGAGAGGGAAGATCATTTTCCATTCCTGCAGATCTAGGGTATTAACACTTGTATACAAGCAGTCCCAGGTAGTTAACATTCCTATTGAAGGTGGTGGCTGGATTCAGCAACTTTGGCAGACAGTAGACGTTATTAATGTGTATTCTCTCCCCCACCCGCCTTAAACTAATTATCTATATTCTGTGTCTATTGTGTTGGTGTCCTGTTGGCCTCAGGCAGTATCTGGGTATGCTTCACGTACTTTTCAAAGTAATGGCTCAGTGGCAATCTTGTGTGCTAAGTGACCAACGTGTGGTTCAGCGGCCATCTTGTGTCTGTGTGTCCCATGTCAGCATGCCCTGTGTCAACTCCCACTTCATGCTCTATCCTCCTATTCCTGCCCTCACTAGCAATAATCCAGGTATTACTACTCTCGAGGACCTCCTTTTTAAAATTCTTGCCTAACTCTCTCTCTTCTACCTTCAGAATCTCAACCTTTTCCCTTCCTTTGTCATTGGTTCCAATGTGTACAATGACATCCAGTGGGCCCCTCTTCCTCCTTGAGATCATTCTGCACCCTCTCTGAGACACCCTTGAATCTGGCACCTGGAAAACAATACATCATTCTGATATTTCACTGTTGGCCACAGAAACGTCTGTCTGTGCTTCGGACTTGAGGGTCCCCTAACATAAGCAATCTCTTGGAACCTGACGTTCCCCTCATTACAATAGGGCCAGTCTCAATACCAAAAACTTGGCTGTTCGTGCTACATTCCCCTGAGTGTCCATCACCCCCTACATTTTCCAAAACAGCATACTTGTTTGAAATGGGGATAGCCACAGTAGACACTACCTGCCTACCTCTTACCTTTCCTGGAGTTAATCCATATCTGTGACTGTATCCCTTCCTAAAACTGCCATTATTCACACCCCCAACTCTTGTACATTCCTCATTGCCTCTAACTGTCGCTCCAACCATTCCATTCGATCTGATAGGACTCGCAGCCAACGACCTTTAATCCTCAGTAACATGTAAACTCTCCCTAAACTCCCACTTCCAACAAGAAGAGCATATCCAAGGGCCATTTTTGCTTCTTCCAATCTGCAGAGCCAGAAAATAGCACCATCTTATTCATCTACAAACACTGCTCCAGGCTAATTTAATAGTTAGAGGTTACATTTTAAGTTTAATCAAGAGACATATCTCAATAAAATGTATAATCAAGAAAGAACTCACATCTGTTCACAACTTCACACTTACAGCAAGGCCCCAAGGCAACACTTCAAACTATTCACTTATCTGTCCATGTGCTGTGACCTCTCTCAAACAGGTTCCTCCAAGATTAGTTGTGAATTTCAGTGTTTGTTAATTTTCCCAGATGCACTCTGATGTCCAGCAATACATGAATTCAATAGCAAAGACAGTAACTGCACAGATTCACTGCTGTGTCAGTTAACGGTATGGGTTTCTTCCCTCTCTCCTGCACTGACATGACCGTGTGCTTCCTTTGTCTGTTCTTCTCCCTTTTAATCTGCGGTTGTTTTGACTTTTTTTTCTCTCCAAAGTTCCAAAACAATGCAACAGCGTATAAAACAGTGAGTGCTGCTCCTGGAGTTTGAGGAAATCACCTCCAACACCTAAAATATCTCAAAAAAGGAGCAGCCTGTTAAAGCCAGAAATTTTTCAAAGATTTTATACTCACTTTACAAATCCTCCAGCACTTTGTTTTGTGGCAGATTTCCAGCAGCCAGACTGTTCTTATTTTAGAGGTTGAGTAATTTGGACCTGTACTGATTTCATAGAGTCACTACCCTGTTGAAGCAGGCCATTCAGTCCACATGGACCCTCCAAACAGCATCCCACCCAGACCCACACTCTCCCTACAACTCTGCATTCCCCATGGCCAATTCACCCTAACCTGCACAACCCTGGGCACTATGGGATAATTTCCCACAGCCAATCCACCCAAACCTGATGATCCCTGGACACAATGGGACAAGTTCCCATGCTCAATCCACCCTAACCTGCATATCCCTGGACACTACAGGGCAATTTAGCATGGTCTATGCATCCTAACCTGCACATCTTTAGATTTTGGGAGGAAACCAGTGGACCTGGGGGAAACCCACACTGACACAGGCAGAATGTCCAAACTCCACATAGACTAGTGCCCAAGGCTGGAATGAAACCTGGGTTCCCTGGTGTTGTGAGGCAGCAGTACTTACCGCTGTGCTGCCCTAGTTTAGTTTCGAAGAATGAGGGGTAACGTTTTTAAAATGTGTGAGATTCTTGGGTGAAATAAAACAAAGGTCTGAAATAGAGATTAGAATTGCTGCAGAAACTCAGCAGGTCTGTGGAGAGAAAACAGACTTGATGTTTTGAATCCAGTAACCCTTCTTTAAAAGATTCTTGGGTGACTTGACAGATGAATGTTGAAAGATAGTTGTGGGAGAATCTAGGACCAGGGGGGCAATATCTCAAATTAAGCAGTGATGTATTTAAGGCAGCTGAGGAATTCTAGACGTTATCAAACCTTTGGAATTCGTTAGTGCTGAGGCTGGGTCATTTAAGTGTATTCAAGAGTGAGCCAGATTTTAATCAGTCAGGGAGTTTTGGGGAAAAGGCAGGAAGACTCAATGGGCTGAATGGCCTACTTTTCACAAGTCTCAGGGGTTTAGCTGACTGTTGATAGTCGCTTGAGGCACTGACTGTACAAGGTATTCAGTCCGTGTTCTTAGGCGTCAGTAAAGGCCTGAGAGAGAGACGACACACCAGCCGTCCAGCCAACTGAGCTATAACCCATCTCCCTCCTCAGGCTGGCCGGCGGAACCTTGTGCGCGGAGCCTCTGTTTTCCCTCGGGCCGCCCGGACCTGTTTCGCTGCGACACAGGGAGGGAGCCGTTAGACGCTGGCGGCGCGAGGAGGGGCACGCGCTGCGCCTCCTCAACCGAACTTGGTGAGGTCGAGGGGGGCGGTTCCTCCCCCCGCCCACACGCACACGCGCGTCGAGACGAAGGGGAGCCAATCGGCGGGCGAGGGAGGCGTGACTGGCGTGCGGCCGGGCCAATGGGGTGGCGGTGAGGTCGGCCGCCGCGGTAGGTTGTTGTTGCGGCGGTTGAGGAGGAGGAGGGGGAGGATGGGGAACGCGAGCCGGGAGGTGGTGACTCTACAGCTCGGGCACTACAGCAACTTTGTGGGCACTCACTGGTGGAACCTGCAGGTCAGCCGCTCCCCGGGGGAGGGGGAGGGGAATGGTGGGGGGTGGGAGGTGGGAATGGTCGGGGGGAGGGGGGAATTGGTGTGTAGGGCATGGGGAGGCTGAGTGGGTTGGGATGATGGGGGAAGTGGGGGAGAGTTCAACGGGGCGGGGGGGGGGAAAGATAGGGGCCGGGGTGGGGGTGGGTGGGGTGGGGGTGATGGGGAGCGGGGCAGTGAGGGGGGAATGAGGGCAGTGACGGGGGAGCGGGGCAGTGAGGGGGGAACGGGGGGCACGATGGTGGGAAGGGGCACAATGGGGAACCGGCAGCGGGGTGCAGTGGGGGGAACGGGGAGAGTGATGGGGCGAGCGGGGGACGACGGGGGGAACGGGGAGAGTGATGGGGCGAGCGGGGGACGACGGGGGGAACGGGGAGAGTGATGGGGCGAGCGGGGGACGACGGGGGGAAACGGGGAGAGTGATGGGGCGAGCGGGGGACGACGGGGGGAACGGGGAGAGTGATGGGGCGAGCGGGGGACGACGGGGGGAACGGGGAGAGTGATGGGGCGAGCGGGGGACGACGGGGGGAAACGGGGAGAGTGATGGGGCGAGCGGGGGACGACGGGGGGAACGGGGAGAGTGATGGGGTGAGTGGGGGACGAGAGGGGAAATGGGGGGAGTGATGGGGTGAGCGGGGTGCGATGGGGGAGCAGAGCAGTGAGGGGGGAACGGGGGGCGGAGTGAGGAGGAACAGGGGCACGATGGGGGGATCTGGGTGGGGGGAGCGGTGGCATGATGGAGGGGAGCGTGGCACGGCGGGGGATTGGGGTGAGCGGGGTGGCGAGGGTTGAACAGGGCGTGAGTCGGGGGGTGATGAGGGCGAAGAAGTGCCAGTCGGGGTGATGAGGGCAAAGGAGCGCGGACTGGGGGAGGGGGTGATGAAGGGGCACAGATTGAGGGGGTAAGAAGAGCAATGGGGGTGTTCTGGGCGGTGAGGGTAAAGGGGTGTGTGTGGGGGTGGTGTGTGGAGTTGAGGGGGGATGAGGATGAAGGGGTGGGTGGGGTTTGAGAACAAGGGTGGAGTGGGCAGGGAGTAAGGTTGGGGGGAGTGTGAGGGTTGGTTTGTGGGGTTGTGGAGAGTACGAGGTGAGTGATTGTGTGGGTTGAGGGTAGGGTGAGTGGGGAAGAGGGATGAGGGGTCAATACTAGCACCTCATCCTTATACAGTTTCCTTCAGTGATTTGGATGAACAGATTGGAGCTGTGGCCACTAAATGTGCTCATGACACAATGGTAGATAGAAAGGTGAATTTTGACAAGGGTTCCACGTGACTATCAAAAGGAAATAGATGAGTGAAGTGAGTGGGCAAAGAACTGACAAATGGTGTGTAATCTTGGAAAATGTGAAATTGTCCATTTTGGCAGAGAGAATAAGAAACAACATCTAAATGATGAGAAGTTGTGGGGCTCTGAAATACAAAGAGATTCGGGTTTCCCAGTGAATAAATCTAAGAAGGCTAGTCTGCAGATTCAACAAATAATCAGGAAAGCTATATGTTTTATTGCGAGGGGAATTTAATTACAAATGTCGGGAGGTTCTGCTTCAGTTATACAGGATATTGGTGTTGAACTGTTCAGTACTGGTCACCGTACTTACAGCAGGATGTTAATGTGTTGGAAACAGTTCAGAGAAAGTTTACCAAACTAATCCCTGGAAGGAGTGGCCTGCCTTATAAGGAAAGGCTAGACAGTCTAAGCGTCTGAAGTTTAGAGGAGTTGGGGTAACTGAATTGAAAGGATGTTCTCTCTTGTGGGAGACTGTAGAACTGCAGTTCTGAGTTTAGAAACAAGTGCTTGCTCATTTAAAACTGGTTATTTTCGGGGGAATTTTCTCTGAGGGTTGAGTCGTTGGAATTCCCTTCCTTATTAAGAGACGATGGATGGTGAGTCTTTAAACGGTTTTAGGACAGAAGGAGACAGATTAGAATTGAATAATAAATAAAGTGAAAAGCTGAATAAGTCACCTAAATAGAAATGATTATTGGGGACATACAGGAATGTAGAGTTGAGTGAGATTAAAATCAGATCAACCATGATCTTGGTGAATAGCTGAGCAGTTGTTCCTTCTCCATATTCGGATAGAGCTGATTGGGATGGGAAAATCCAGGTAGGATGTTAGGGAGAAACTAGTGCCAGGGGTAACAGTTTCAAAATAAAGGTTTACCCATTTAAGACGGACATGAAAGGTTTTGTCTATTTCTAAGGCAGAGGTAGGTAGATTGCAGACTAACAAGAGGGTCAGAGAGCTCTCGGGAGTTGGTGGGAATGTGTAGTTAAGGGCACATATGATCAGTCATAGGACAGACTCAGGGATGAAATGGCCAGCTCCTGTTGCTTGTTTGTATGTGCCCTGATCTGGGTTTCTTTAAAATTGAAGTGAATTGCTGCCTCCGGTGCCAGATCTGGAATAGAACTGAACTGGCCTCTTCTGTCTGCCTCCTGTTAAGGATGCTGCCTTGTGTTACGATGGGGAACCCAACAACTCGTACTCTGAGATCAACAGCAATGTTCTGTTCCGAGAAGGGGTGACGCTGCAAGGCCAGCCCACCTACACCCCCCGCCTTATCCTGATGGACCTCAAAGGTACAATACTCTTACACACAACATCTCACTCTCTTTAGGGAAAGTGAGAGGGGGAAGACTGAGGGATTATAGACAGGTTACCCATTGTACTCTTTGCTACCTTCCCCCACCCTCCTCCCTGACCTATCACCTTCATCCCCACCCCCACTCACCTACTGTACTCTATGCTACTTTCTCCCCAGCCCCACTCTCCTCTCATTTATCTCTCCACCCTTCAGGCACTGCCTGTATTCCTGATGAAGGGCTTTTGCCCGAAACGTCGATTTTCCTGCTCCTCGGATGCTGCCTGAACTGCTGTGCTTTTCCAGCACCACTCTAATCCAGAATCTGGTTTCCAGCATCTGCAGTCATTGTTTTTACCTAGTCAAATATCACTGTCAGGAACTGACTAGAGTCTACCGTTAAACCTAAACACTTGCAGCTGTGCAGCTAATCAGAGCAAGTCATTTTGGGTTTGCAAAGGGTAGGTCACACCAGGGTGAATTTATTTTGGAGGTGAATCAAGATATGGACAAGGAAGGTGTCCGTGGATGTTACTTCGGGAGAGGTCAGGAATGGTTTGGATAAAGCACTTCACGAGTGACTGTTGCCTTGGGATCAATCTCCAGAACAGAGGGAATGTTGCCAACTTGATTCAGAAATTGGCAGATTGATGGGAGACATCGAGTCAGGGGACTGGACAGATTCTCAAATTGGCACAATGGGACTCTTGGTGTCCCACAAAGATCCATGCTGGGGTATCAGCAACTCGTTCTATCCCTTAAGGACTTTGAGGACGGGTGAGGAAGGCTCGTGTCCAGAGAGATGACACAAAGAGGTTGCACTGTGAGCAGTGTTGATGCAGGTGTAACATTACAAAGGGATATGTAACATTACAGAGGGATAGGCTGTACTGTGAGCAGTGTTGGTGCAGGTGTAACATTACAGAGGGATAGACTGTACTGTGAGCAGTGTTGGTGCAGGTGTAACATTACAGAGGGAGATGTAACATTACAGAGGGATAGACTGCACTGTGAGCAGTGTTGATGCAGGTGTAACATTACAGAGGGATAGACTGCGCTGTGAGCAGTGTTGATGCAGGTGTAACATTACAGAGGGATAGACTGTACTGTGAGCAGTGTTGGTGCAGGTGTAACATTACAAAGGGACATGTAACATTACAGAGGGATAGACTGCGCTGTGAGCAGTGTTGATGCAGGTGTAACATTACAGAGGGAGATGTAACATTACAGAGGGATAGACTGTACTGTGAGCAGTGTTGGTGCAGGTGTAACATTACAGAGGGATAGACTGTACTGTGAGCAGTGTTGGTGCAGGTGTAACATTACAAAGGGACATGTAACATTACAGAGGGATAGACTGCGCTGTGAGCAGTGTTGATGCAGGTGTAACATTACAGAGGGATAGACTGTACTGTGAGCAGTGTTGGTGCAGGTGTAACATTACAGAGGGATAGACTGCGCTATGAGCAGTGTTGATGCAGGTGTAACATTACAGAGGGAGATGTAACATTACAGAGGGATAGGCTGCACTGTGAGCAGTGTTGGTGCAGGTGTAACATTACAAAGGGAGATGTAACATTACAGAGGGATAGACTGTACTGTGAGCAGTGTTGGTGCAGGTGTAACATTACAGAGGGATAAACTGCGCTGTGAGCAGTGTTGATGCAGGTGTAACATTACAGAGGGATAGACTGTACTGTGAGCAGTGTTGGTGCAGGTGTAACATTACAAAGGGACATGTAACATTACAGAGGGATAGACTGCGCTGTGAGCAGTGTTGGTGCAGGTGTAACATTACAGAGGGATAGACTGCACTGTGAGCAGTGTTGGTGCAGGTGTAACATTACAGAGGGATAGACTGCACTGTGAGCAGTGTTGGTGCAGGTGTAACATTACAGAGGGATAGACTGTACTGTGAGCAGTGTTGGTGCAGGTGTAACATTACAGAGGGAGATGTAACATTACAGAGGGATAGACTGCACTGTGAGCAGTGTTGGTGCAGGTGTAACATTACAGAGGGAGATGTAACATTACAGAGGGATAGACTGCACTGTGAGCAGTGTTGGTGCAGGTGTAACATTACAGAGGGATAGACTGCACTGTGAGCAGTGTTGGTGCAGGTGTAACATTACAGAGGGATAGACTGCACTGTGAGCAGTGTTGGTGCAGGTGTAACATTACAGAGGGAGATGTAACATTACAGAGGGATAGACTGCACTGTGAGCAGTGTTGGTGCAGGTGTAACATTACAGAGGGATAGACTGCACTGTGAGCAGTGTTGGTGCAGGTGTAACATTACAGAGGGATAGACTGCACTGTGAGCAGTGTTGGTGCAGGTGTAACATTACAGAGGGAGATGTAACATTACAGAGGGATAGACTGTACTGTGAGCAGTGTTGGTGCAGGTGTAACATTACAAAGGGATAGACTGCGCTGTGAGCAGTGTTGGTGCAGGTGTAACATTACAGAGGGAGATGTAACATTACAGAGGGATAGGCTGCACTGTGAGCAGTGTTGGTGCAGGTGTAACATTACAGAGGGATAGACTGCACTGTGAGCAGTGTTGGTGCAGGTGTAACATTACAAAGGGACATGTAACATTACAGAGGGATAGACTGTACTGTGAGCAGTGTTGATGTACGTGTAACATTACAAAGGGAGATGTAACATTACAGAGGGATAGACTGCACTGTGAGCAGTGTTGATGTACGTGTAACATTACAGAGGGAGATGTAACATTACAGAGGGATAGACTGTACTGTGAGCAGTGTTGGTGCAGGTGTAACATTACAGAGGGATAGGCTGCACTGTGAGCAGTGTTGACGTACGTGTAACATTACAAAGGGAGATGTAACATTACAGAGGGATAGACTGTACTGTGAGCAGTGTTGGTGCAGGTGTAACATTACAAAGGGATATGTAACATTACAGAGGGATAGACTGCGCTGTGAGCAGTGTTGGTGCAGGTGTAACATTACAAAAGGATAGACTGCACTGTGAACAGTGTTGGTGCAGGTGTAACATTACAAAAGGATAGACTGCACTGTGAGCAGTGTTGGTGCAGGTGTAACATTACAGAGGGAGATGTAACATTACAGAGGGATAGACTGCGCTGTGAGCAGTGTTGATGCAGGTGTAACATTACAGAGGGAGATGTAACATTACAGAGGGATAGGCTGCACTGTGAGCAGTGTTGGTGCAGGTGTAACATTACAGAGGGAGATGTAACATTACAGAGGGATAGACTGTACTGTGAGCAGTGTTGGTGCAGGTGTAACATTACAGAGGGATAGGCTGCACTGTGAGCAGTGTTGACGTACGTGTAACATTACAAAGGGAGATGTAACATTACAGAGGGATAGACTGTACTGTGAGCAGTGTTGGTGCAGGTGTAACATTACAAAGGGATATGTAACATTACAGAGGGATAGACTGCGCTGTGAGCAGTGTTGGTGCAGGTGTAACATTACAAAAGGATAGACTGCACTGTGAGCAGTGTTGGTGCAGGTGTAACATTACAGAGGGATAGACTGCACTGTGAGCAGTGTTGGTGCAGGTGTAACATTACAGAGGGATAGACTGCACTGTCAGCAGTGTTGGTGCAGGTGTAACATTACAAAGGGAGATGTAACATTACAGAGGGATAGGCTGCACTGTGAGCAGTGTTGATGCAGGTGTAACATTACAGAGGGATAGACTGCACTGTCAGCAGTGTTGGTGCAGGTGTAACATTACAGAGGGAGATGTAACATTACAGAGGGATAGACTGCACTGTGAGCAGTGTTGGTGCAGGTGTAACATTACAGAGGGAGATGTAACATTACAGAGGGATAGACTGCATTGTGAGCAGTGTTGGTGCAGGTGTAACATTACAGAGGGATAGACTGCACTGTCAGCAGTGTTGGTGCAGGTGTAACATTACAGAGGGAGATGTAACATTACAGAGGGATAGACTGCACTGTGAGCAGTGTTGGTGCAGGTGTAACATTACAGAGGGAGATGTAACATTACAGAGGGATAGACTGCACTGTGAGCAGTGTTGGTGCAGGTGTAACATTACAAAGGGACATGTAACATTACAGAGGGATAGACTGCGCTGTGAGCAGTGTTGGTGCAGGTGTAACATTACAGAGGGATAGACTGCACTGTGAGCAGTGTTGGTGCAGGTGTAACATTACAGACGGATAGACTGCACTGTCAGCAGTGTTGGTGCAGGTGTAACATTACAGACGGATAGACTGCACTGTGAGCAGTGTTGGTGCAGGTGTAACATTACAGAGGGAGATGTAACATTACAGAGGGATAGACTGCACTGTGAGCAGTGTTGGTGCAGGTGTAACATTACAGAGGGATAGACTGCACTGTGAGCAGTGTTGGTGCAGGTGTAACATTACAGAGGGAGATGTAACATTACAGAGGGATAGACTGCACTGTGAGCAGTGTTGGTGCAGGTGTAACATTACAGAGGGAGATGTAACATTACAGAGGGATAGACTGCGCTGTGAGCAGTGTTGGTGCAGGTGTAACATTACAGAGGGATAGACTGCGCTGTGAGCAGTGTTGGTGCAGGTGTAACATTACAGACGGATAGACTGCACTGTGAGCAGTGTTGGTGCAGGTGTAACATTACAGAGGGATAGACTGCACTGTGAGCAGTGTTGGTGCAGGTGTAACATTACAGAGGGATAGACTGCACTGTGAGCAGTGTTGGTGCAGGTGTAACATTACAGAGGGAGATGTAACATTACAGAGGGATAGACTGCACTGTCAGCAGTGTTGGTGCAGGTGTAACATTACAGAGGGAGATGTAACATTACAGAGGGATAGACTGCGCTGTGAGCAGTGTTGGTGCAGGTGTAACATTACAGAGGGATAGGCTGCACTGTCAGCAGTGTTGGTGCAGGTGTAACATTACAGAGGGAGATGTAACATTACAGAGGGATAGGCTGCACTGTGAGCAGTGTTGGTGCAGGTGTAACATTACAGAGGGATAGGCTGCATTGTGAGCAGTCTTGGTGCAGGTGTAACATTACAGAGGGATAGGCTGCACTGTGAGCAGTGTTGGTGCAGGTGTAACATTACAAAGGGCGATGTAACATTACAGAGGGATAGACTGCATTGTGAGCAGTGTTGATGCAGGTGTAACATTACAGAGGGATAGACTGCACTGTGAGCAGTGTTGATGTACGTGTAACATTACAAAGGGAGATGTAACATTACAGAGGGATAGACTGCACTGTAAGCAGTGTTGGTGCAGGTGTAACATTACAGAGGGAGATGTAACATTACAGAGGGATAGACTGCACTGTAAGCAGTGTTGGTGCAGGTGTAACATTACAGAGGGATAGGCTGCACTGTGAGCAGTGTTGATGCAGGTGTAACATTACAAAGGGAGATGTAACATTACAGAGGGATAGGCTGCATTGTGAGCAGTGTTGGTGCAGGTGTAACATTACAGAGGGAGATGTAACATTACAGAGGGATAGACTGCGCTGTGAGCAGTGTTGGTGCAGGTGTAACATTACAGAGGGATAGACTGCACTGTGAGCAGTGTTGGTGCAGGTGTAACATTACAGAGGGAGATGTAACATTACAGAGGGATAGACTGCGCTGTGAGCAGTGTTGGTGCAGGTGTAACATTACAGAGGGATAGACTGCACTGTGAGCAGTGTTGATGCAGGTGTAACATTACAAAGGGAGATGTAACATTACAGAGGGATAGACTGCATTGTGAGCAGTGTTGATGCAGGTGTAACATTACAAAGGGAGATGTAACATTACAAAGGGATAGACTGCATTGTGAGCAGTGTTGGTGCAGCTGTAACATTACAAAGGGATAGACTGCAGTGTGAGCAGTGTTGGTGCAGCTGTAACATTACAGAGGGATAGACTGCACTGTGAGCAGTGTTGGTGCAGGTGTAACATTACAGAGGGAGATGTAACATTACAGAGGGATAGACTGCACTGTGAGCAGTGTTGGTGCAGGTGTAACATTACAAAGGGAGATGTAACATTACAGAGGGATAGACTGCACTGTGAGCAGTGTTGGTGCAGCTGTAACATTACAAAGGGATAGACTGCAGTGTGAGCAGTGTTGGTGCAGCTGTAACATTACAGAGGGATAGACTGCACTGTGAGCAGTGTTGGTGCAGGTGTAACATTACAAAGGGATAGACTGCAGTGTGAGCAGTGTTGGTGCAGCTGTAACATTACAGAGGGATAGGCTGCACTGTGAGCAGTGTTGGTGCAGGTGTAACATTACAAAGGGATAGACTGCAGTGTGAGCAGTGTTGGTGCAGCTGTAACATTACAGAGGGATAGACTGCACTGTGAGCAGTGTTGGTGCAGGTGTAACATTACAGAGGGAGATGTAACATTACAGAGGGATAGGCTGTACTGTGAGCAGTGTTGGTGCAGGTGTAACATTACAAAGGGATAGACTGCAGTGTGAGCAGTGTTGGTGCAGGTGTAACATTACAGAGGGAGATGTAACATTACAGAGGGATAGACTGCACTGTAAGCAGTGTTGGTGCAGGTGTAACATTACAGAGGGAGATGTAACATTACAGAGGGATAGACTGCACTGTAAGCAGTGTTGGTGCAGGTGTAACATTACAGAGGGAGATGTAACATTACAGAGGGATAGACTGTACTGTGAGCAGTGTTGGTGCAGGTGTAACATTACAAAGGGAGATGTAACATTACAGAGGGATAGACTGCATTGTGAGCAGTGTTGATGCAGGTGTAACATTACAAAGGGAGATGTAACATTACAGAGGGATAGGCTGTACTGTGAGCAGTGTTGGTGCAGGTGTAACATTACAGAGGGATAGGCTGTACTGTGAGCAGTGTTGGTGCAGGTGTAACATTACAAAGGGATAGACTGCAGTGTGAGCAGTGTTGGTGCAGGTGTAACATTACAGAGGGATAGACTGCACTGTGAGCAGTGTTGGTGCAGGTGTAACATTACAGAGGGAGATGTAACATTACAGAGGGATAGACTGCACTGTGAGCAGTGTTGGTGCAGGTGTAACATTACAAAGGGAGATGTAACATTACAGAGGGATAGACTGCACTGTGAGCAGTGTTGGTGCAGGTGTAACATTACAAAGGGATAGACTGCACTGTGAGCAGTGTTGGTGCAGGTGTAACATTACAGAGGGAGATGTAACATTACAGAGGGATAGACTGCACTGTGAGCAGTGTTGGTGCAGGTGTAACATTACAAAGGGATAGACTGCACTGTGAGCAGTGTTGGTGCAGGTGTAACATTACAAAGGGAGATGTAACATTACAGAGGGATAGACTGCATTGTGAGCAGTGTTGATGCAGGTGTAACATTACACAGGGAGATGTAACATTACAGAGGGATAGACTGCATTGTGAGCAGTGTTGGTGCAGGTGTAACATTACAGAGGGAGATGTAACATTACAGAGGGATAGACTGCACTGTGAGCAGTGTTGGTGCAGGTGTAACATTACAGAGGGAGATGTAACATTACAGAGGGATAGACTGCACTGTAAGCAGTGTTGGTGCAGGTGTAACATTACAAAGGGAGATGTAACATTACAGAGGGATAGACTGCGCTGTGAGCAGTGTTGATGCAGGTGTAACATTACAGAGGGATAGACTGCACTGTGAGCAGTGTTGATGCAGGTGTAACATTACAGAGGGAGATGTAACATTACAGAGGGATAGACTGCACTGTGAGCAGTGTTGATGCAGGTGTAACATTACAGAGGGAGATGTAACATTACAGAGGGATAGACTGCACTGTGAGCAGTGTTGATGCAGGTGTAACATTACAGAGGGAGATGTAACATTACAGAGGGATAGACTGCAGTGTGAGCAGTGTTGGTGCAGCTGTAACATTACAGAGGGATAGACTGCACTGTGAGCAGTGTTGGTGCAGGTGTAACATTACAGAGGGATAGACTGCACTGTGAGCAGTGTTGGTGCAGCTGTAACATTACAGAGGGATAGACTGCACTGTGAGCAGTGTTGGTGCAGGTGTAACATTACAAAGGGAGATGTAATATTACAGAGGGATAGACTGCACTGTGAGCAGTGTTGGTGCAGGTGTAACATTACAGAGGGATAGACTGCACTGTGAGCAGTGTTGGTGCAGGTGTAACATTACAAAGGGAGATGTAACATTACAGAGGGATAGACTGCACTGTGAGCAGTGTTGGTGCAGGTGTAACATTACAGAGGGAGATGTAACATTACAGAGGGATAGGCTGCACTGTGAGCAGTGTTGGTGCAGGTGTAACATTACAGAGGGAGATGTAACATTACAGAGGGATAGACTGCACTGTGAGCAGTGTTGGTGCAGGTGTAACATTACAAAGGGATAGACTGCACTGTGAGCAGTGTTGATGCAGGTGTAACATTACAGAGGGAGATGTAACATTACAGAGGGATAGACTGCGCTGTGAGCAGTGTTGATGCAGGTGTAACATTACAAAGGGATAGACTGCACTGTGAGCAGTGTTGGTGCAGGTGTAACATTACAGAGGGATAGGCTGCACTGTGAGCAGTGTTGATGCAGGTGTAACATTACAGAGGGAGATGTAACATTACAGAGGGATAGACTGCACTGTGAGCAGTGTTGGTGCAGGTGTAACATTACAGAGGGATAGACTGCATTGTGAGCAGTGTTGGTGCAGGTGTAACATTACAGAGGGACATGTAACATTACAGAGGGATAGGCTGCACTGTGAGCAGTGTTGGTGCAGGTGTAACATTACAGAGGGATAGGCTGCACTGTGAGCAGTGTTGGTGCAGGTGTGACATTACAGAGGGACATGTAACATTACAGAGGGATAGACTGCACTGTGAGCAGTGTTGGTGCAGGTGTAACATTACAGAGGGATAGACTGCGCTGTGAGCAGTGTTGGTGCAGGTGTAACATTACAGAGGGATAGACTGCGCTGTGAGCAGTGTTGGTGCAGGTGTAACATTACAGAGGGATAGACTGCGCTGTGAGCAGTGTTGGTGCAGGTGTAACATTACAGAGGGATAGACTGCGCTGTGAGCAGTGTTGGTGCAGGTGTAACATTACAGAGGGATAGACTGCGCTGTGAGCAGTGTTGGTGCAGGTGTAACATTACAGAGGGATAGACTGCACTGTGAGCAGTGTTGGTGCAGGTGTAACATTACAGAGGGATAGGCTGCACTGTGAGCAGTGTTGATGCAGGTGTAACATTACAGAGGGAGATGTAACATTACAGAGGGATAGACTGCACTGTGAGCAGTGTTGGTGCAGGTGTAACATTACAGAGGGATAGGCTGCACTGTTTGCAGTGTTGGTGCAGGTGTAACATTACAGAGGGATAGGCTGCATTGTGAGCAGTGTTGATGCAGGTGTAACATTACAGAGGGAGATGTAACATTACAGAGGGATAGGCTGCATTGTGAGCAGTGTTGATGCAGGTGTAACATTACAAAGGGAGATGGATTTTGTTTTGGCAATGGGCCTAATTGCTGGTGAATGAGAAACCATTTCCACCAGGATGCATTGCTGAAAGGTTGGCCTCAGAGTGGGAGTGAGGTTTGGAACTCCTCCACACAGAGGCTGGTGGAAGCTTGGAACGTGCTGCTCCAAATTGCAATTGATGTTCAATCAATTATTCATTTGGGAAACAGTAATGAATAGCTTCTATTAGACAGTGGGCTGTAATCTATTGACCACAGGTAATGTCTGGGTCAAAATCCTAGAATTCCCTCCCTGACAGCTCTATGGGTTAACCCTGAGTACATAGACTGCAGCAGTTCAAGAAGGCAGCTCACCCCCAGCTTCTCAAGGGAAACTAGGGACAGATAATAAATGCCCACATCCGACAATGAATTTTTTTTTTTAAAAAGGTTTACTTCCCCATCTCCTTGCAGCCAGGTTCAGAGACTTCCTCTGCTTCAGTTCTGAAGGATTGGTGTCTGATACTGGATATGAGCAAATGAGGTTCCCTCACCACCATTGGCAGATGTGAAGGCTAAAATTGGTTTGATTTATTGGAGTCACAGGCCTACGTACAGTGAAGAGTTCTGTTTTACGAGCAGTACAGGCAGATCATAGCAATTGATCCACAGTGCAGCAGGGACCTACAGTAATTGGATGATTTGATGTATCTTGCAGGGAGTTTGAGCAGTCTGAAGCAGGAGGGAGCTCTGTACGGCGTTAGTCAGACTGAACCTGCACTAACATGGTAAGGAACAAAGCCTGCTAAAGGCCATTCAGTGGTTACCTTATCTTTCCGTTTTTCTCACTAATGCCCCTCGTATGTCTGACTGTAACACTCAGACCCTGACTGATACACCCAGCACAGGGACAGTCTGACTGTAACCCCCAGGCCCTGACTGGTACACCCAGCACAGGGACAGTCTGAGTGTAACACTCAGACCCTGACTGATACACCCAGCACAGGGACAGTCTGACTGTAACCCCCAGGCCCTGACTGATACACCCAGCACAGGGACAGTCTGACTGTAACCCCCAGGCCCTGACTGGTACACCCAGCTCAGGGACAGTCTGAGTGTAACCCCCAGGCCCTGACTGATACACCCAGCTCAGGGACAGTCTGACTGTAACCCCCAGGCCCTGACTGGTACACCCAGCACAGGGACAGTCTGACTGTAACCCCCAGGCCCTGACTGGTACACCCAGCTCAGGGACAGTCTGACTGTAACCCCCAGGCCCTGACTGGTACACCCAGCACAGGGACAGTCTGACTGTAACCCCCAGGCCCTGACTGGTACACCCAGCTCAGGGACAGTCTGACTGTAACCCCCAGGCCCTGACTGGTACACCCAGCTCAGGGACAGTCTGACTGTAACCCCCAGGCCCTGACTGGTACACCCAGCACAGGGACAGTCTGACTGTAACCCCCAGGCCCTGTCTGGTACACCCAGCTCAGGGACAGTCTGACTGTAACCCCCAGGCCCTGACTGGTACACCCAGCTCAGGGACGTGTACTCTACCCAGTGCATGATCTCAGCAGTGTTGCAAGCCTCGCTGGTGTTTGTGACTGTCTATTCCTGCTGGCCCTGCTTCCATCGCCTCAGTTATCCTGAGCTCTGGATGGGTGAGGTTTTACAGAGAGTGCAGGGTTTGGACTGGATTGAAGAATCTTTCACATGTTTGTTGAACACAGGAAGGGGAGCCTGAGTGTACACAAGGAAGATCCTGTGGTGAAGAATCAGTTTCTACAGCAGCTTGACAGGCTTGGGGTGAGTATTCCTCACTCTGGTTTTGTCTTGGGGACTCTCCTTTCTTGTTGTTTTCACCATCTGTTTTATAAAGCAGGATGTGCAGAGCACTGTCTAGTGTCCCAGTCGCCCCAGCACTGTGTTTAAATCCGTTCTGGTACAGAATCTTATTGTTTTCCATCGTTCACTGGACATGTATGACCCTGTTAGGCTCAGTATTTATTGTCCCTCCCTCATTTCCTCTGACAGAATGGTGGATGATTCAGTTTCTGAACTGTATCTGAGTGACTTTCTCCAGCCATTTTGGAGGGTAGACGAGAGTCAACCACATTGCCGTAAGTGTGGAGTCATGTGTAGGCCCAGACAGGGTCGAATTGGCAGATTTCCCTCCCTAAAGGGCCTCAGGGAATCAGACGGGTTTTTTTTTTAACAACAATGCAATAGTGGGATGGTCCCTGTTATTCAGACCAGCTCCTGATTTTGGGCTAATATTAATTTGTGTGGAGATTAGAGTTTCTGTTTCTGGATCATGAGGGGGCAGGAGTCTGGGTGCTGACTCTCTACAGCATATCCCAGGGTGGTGGTGATGATCATCTTCCTTTAGGCTGTGGGGTGAGCTCTGCTGTCCAGTGAAGCCTGGAGGGATGTAAACATGGTGGTCCCCCTCACTGCTGTGTAGAGGCAGTGTCTTGGATCATACAGGGCCTGACTCCCCAGTTTGTAAAGATCACAGTGCTGGGGGCTGTAGTAAACATGGAGGACCAGAGTTGTACAC
The DNA here is from genome assembly GCF_047496795.1 of Chiloscyllium punctatum. Taxonomy (NCBI): domain Eukaryota; kingdom Metazoa; phylum Chordata; class Chondrichthyes; order Orectolobiformes; family Hemiscylliidae; genus Chiloscyllium; species Chiloscyllium punctatum. Next base: position 7,341,194 of record NC_092766.1, read on the forward strand.
CTCAGGCATGGGCAGGCCAGTTCCTGCTGCTGAGAAACCTGTTGAAATGCTGCACTTTATTCAGAAACAAATAAATGATCCCATTTTAAAGGAGATACAGGGGAGGTAAACCTAGGGATACAGAAATCCTACACAGACAGGTGGAGAAAGTGCGATTTTAAAAACAAAAAAAAGGAGATCGGACCCTTGACTTTATTCACAGAAGAACTGTAGATGTCGGAATCTTTACAAGTGTGCGGGTTTAGCCTTCACTGGAAAATTGTGACCAACCCTTGGTCCCACACTTGAGGGAAGGTGTCAAGAGCCTTGGACAGGGTACAGGGGTGAGGAGCTTGAATTCACATGGAGACACTAGAGAGGCTAGGGTTGTTCACCTCAGGGCAGAGAAGGCTCAAGGGATATTTGATCAAGATGTTCTTTTTTTTCCATGCACGGGATGTTGGTTGCACGAGCCAGGCGAGTATTTATTACATGTCCTGAATTGCTCAGGGGGCAGTTAGGTGTCAAACAGATTGCTGTGGATCTGGAGTCACATGGAGGCCAGACCAGGTAATAATGGCAGTTTCCTTCCCTCACAGACATTACGGACTAAGGTTGGGGTTTATGTCAATCAGCAATGGGTTTCGCGGTCATCATTAGACCGATTCCAGATCTTTATTGAAATGCCACCATCTGCCATGGCAGGATTTTAATCCAGGTCCCCAGAACATTCCCAGGGTCTCTGGATTAATAGTCTAGGGATAGAATCAAGAGGCCGTTACCTCCCCAATCTGAGATTAGAAGGGCCTGGATACAGTGAATATCCAGGAAGGGGATAGAGTATAGAGGTGATCAGGTGACTCAAATCCCAGCTGCTTGCTCCAGAAGTTCAGTTCAGGGATTACAGATCCCATCACAAAATCCAAAGGGAGATGACCTAGCCCACCGCCAACTCCAATTCATCGGTCATGCTTGGGATAGGCATTTTTATGGGATCTTGCTGTACTCAACCAATGTGTTGAGTGTAGGGGTTACATGGGGATGTATATGACCTGTAGGTCCTGGGGCTTGACAAAAAAGCTGGTTCCTCCTGTTCACTGCTTTCTGTTGTTTTGTCTTCCCTCAGGATGAGCTGAACCCCAACTCCAGAGCATTCCAAGGAGAGGAAAGTGAGTGGCTTCTCTCCCAGCCATCCACAGGCGTTAGTAACGCTGCTTCCTGTTTGTGTTTCAGCTGGTGCACCGACACCCTTCCAGTAGCCCACTCAGCTACATGCACACACTCCTAGGCACATTGCCAAATGCTCACACAGGCGCACACACACAGACACAATCTTTCTCTCTCACACACACGCACACACAGACACACTCTCTCACACACTCGCTCACTCACACATACATATATATACACACACACACAGAGCCAAATGCTAACACACACAGAAATGCGTGCGTGCATACACACATACACACACACAGACACAGAACCACACGCACGTAGGCACACGCACACAAACACACGTACGTAGGCGCGCGCGCACACACACAGCCAAATATTGGCACGCACACACTGCAAAATGCTGACACACACACGTAGGCGCATGCGCGCGTGCACACAAAAACACACGTGTAGGCACACTGCCAAATGCTGACACACACACACACACACACACACACACACACACACACAAGTGCGTACATACCTTACACCCATGTGCCCCAGCGCCCAGCCCATTCTAACCTTATTTGTTTTGATAGGAGCTGCAGCAGTGCCTGGGGCTGAGAGAGCCCTCAACTTATCACAGAGCAGCTACAGGCTGGAGGACAGTGTCGGGGTATGGTCCGACTACCTGAGAGTGCACCTTCACCCAAAGACTATCTCTGTCATCCAGCAATACAACCACAGCAGGTGAGACAGCTCAGACCCGGATGGAGAGTATGAAGAGAGTAGTCAGACCACACTGTGCGGTGCTGATTGATCTCTTGTGTTTGTGCTTTCGTACACATAGCACGTCCGATCGATTTGAAGCTTTTGGGTTTGGTGAGAAGCTGATCCGTGATCCTTTGTTCCTGGATGATTTTGAGGACAGGCTGCACTTCTACATTGAAGAATGTGACTATCTGCAGGTACATTACCCCATCGCCCAGTTAGCCAGTCGGTCAGTGCTCCGCGACAGCCCCGTGCTCTTAGTTAATGCTCTGTTCCCCGTTCCCTGGGACAGCCTGCTCTCAGTTAATGCTGTGTTCCCTGGGACAGCCTGCTCTCAGTTAATGCTCTGTTCCCTGTTCCCTGGGACAGCCTGCTCTCAGTTAATGCTCTGTTCCCTCGGACAGCCTGCTCTCAGTTAATGCTCTGTTCCCTGGGACAGCCTGATCTCAGTTAATGCTCTGTTCCCTGTTCCCTGGGACAGCCTGATCTCAGTTATTGCTCTGTTCCCTGGGACAGCCTGCTCTCAGTTAATGCTCTGTTCCCTGGGACAGCCTGCTCTCAGTTAATGCTCTGTTCCCTGTTCCCTGGGACAGCCTGCTCTCAATTAATGCTCTGTTCCCTGGGACAGCCTGATCTCAGTTAATGCTCTGTTCCCTGGGACAGCCTGATCTCAGTTAATGCTGTGTCCCCTGGGACAGCCTGATCTCAGTTATTGCTCTGTTCCCTGGGACAGCCTGCTCTCAGTTAATGCTCTGTTCCCTGGGACAGCCTGCTCTCAGTTAATGCTCTGTTCCCTGGGACAGCCTGCTCTTAGTTAATGCTCTGTTCCCTGTTCCCTGGGACAGCCTGCTCTCAATTAATGCTCTGTTCCCTGGGACAGCCTGATCTCAGTTAATGCTCTGTTCCCTGGGACAGCCTGATCTCAGTTAATGCTGTGTCCCCTGGGACAGCCTGATCTCAGTTAATGCTGTGTCCCCTGGGACAGCCTGATCTCAGTTAATGCTGTGTTCCCTGGGACTGTTTGCTCTCAGTTAATGCTCTGCTCCCTGGGACAGCCTGATCTCAGTTAATGCTGTGTCCCCTGGGACAGCCTGATCACAGTTAATGCTGTGTCCCCTGGGACAGCCTGATCTCAGTTAATGCTGTGTCCCCTGGGACAGCCTGATCACAGTTAATGCTGTGTCCCCTGGGACAGCCTGCTCTCAGTTAATGCTGTGTTCCCTGGGACAGCCTGCTCTCAGTTAATGCTCTGCTCCCTGGGACTGTTTGCTCTCAGTTAATGCTCTGCTCCCTGGGACAGCCTGATCTCAGTTAATGCTGTGTCCCCTGGGACAGCCTGATCTCAGTTAATGCTCTGTCCACTGGGACAGCCTGCTCTCAGTTAATGCTCTGTTCCCTGTTCCCTGGGACAGCCTGCTCTCAGTTAATGCTGTGTTCCCTGGGACAGCCTGCTCTTAGTTAATGCTGTGTTCCCTGGGACAGCCTGCTCTCAGTTAATGCTCTGTTCCCTGTCCACTGGGACAGCCTGCTCTCAGTTAATGCTCTGTTCCCTGTTCCCTGGGACAGCCTGCTCTCAGTTAATGCTCTGTGCTCTGTTCCCTGTTCCCTGGGACAGCCTGCTCTCAGTTAATGCTGTGTCCCCTGGGACAGCCTGATCACAGTTAATGCTGTGTTCCCTGGGACAGCCTGATCTCAGTTAATGCTGTGTTCCCTGGGACAGCCTGATCTCAGTTAATGCTGTGTTCCCTGGGACAGCCTGCTCTCAGTTAATGCTGTGTTCCCTGGGACAGCCTGCTCTCAGTTAATGCTGTGTTCCCTGGGACAGCCTGCTCTCAGTTAATGCTCTGTTCCCTGTTCCCTGGGACAGCCTGCTCTCAGTTAATGCTGTGTTCCCTGGACAGCCTGCTCTCAGTTAATGCTGTGTTCCCTGGGACAGCCTGATCACAGTTAATGCTGTGTTCCCTGGGACAGCCTGCTCTCAGTTAATGCTGTGTTCCCTGGGACAGCCTGCTCTCAGTTAATGCTCTGTTCCCTGTTCCCTGGGACAGCCTGCTCTCAGTTAATGCTCTGTTCCCTGTTCCCTGGGACAGCCTGATCACAGTTAATGCTCTGTTCCCTGGGACAGCCTGCTCTCAGTTAATGCTGTGTTCCCTGGGACAGCCTGCTCTCAGTTAATGCTGTGTTCCCTGGGACAGCCTGCTCTCAGTTAATGCTCTGTTCCCTGTTCCCTGGGACAGCCTGCTCTCAGTTAATGCTGTGTTCCCCGGACAGCCTGCTCTCAGTTAATGCTCTGTTCCCTGGGACAGCCTGCTCTCAGTTAATGCTCTGTTCCCTGTCCCCTGGGACAGCCTGCTCTCAGTTAATGCTCTGTTCCCTGTTCCCTGGGACAGCCTGATCACAGTTAATGCTGTGTTCCCTGGGACAGCCTGATCTCAGTTAATGCTCTGTTCCCTGTTCCCTGGGACAGCCTGCTCTCAGTTAATGCTGTGTTCCCTGGGACAGCCTGATCTCAGTTAATGCTCTGTTCCCTGTTCCCTGGGACAGCCTGATCACAGTTAATGCTGTGTTCCCTGGGACAGCCTGCTCTCAGTTAATGCTCTGTCCCCTGGGACAGCCTGCTCTCAGTTAATGCTGTGTTCCCTGGGACAGCCTGCTCTCAGTTAATGCTCTGTTCCCTGTTCCCTGGGACAGCCTGATCACAGTTAATGCTGTGTTCCCTGGGACAGCCTGATCTCAGTTAATGCTCTGTTCCCTGTCCCCTGGGACAGCCTGATCTCAGTTAATGCTGTGTTCCCTGGGACAGCCTGATCTCAGTTAATGCTGTGTCCCCTGGGACAGCCTGCTCTCAGTTAATGCTGTGTTCCCTGGGACAGCCTGCTCTCAGTTAATGCTCTGTTCCCTGTTCCCTGGGACAGCCTGATCACAGTTAATGCTGTGTTCCCTGGGACAGCCTGATCTCAGTTAATGCTCTGTTCCCTGTTCCCTGGGACAGCCTGATCACAGTTAATGCTGTGTTCCCTGGGACAGCCTGATCTCAGTTAATGCTCTGTTCCCTGTCCCCTGGGACAGCCTGATCTCAGTTAATGCTCTGTTCCCTGGGACAGCCTGATCTCAGTTAATGCTGTGTTCCCTGGGACAGCCTGATCTCAGTTAATGCTCTGTTCCCTGTTCCCTGGGACAGCCTGATCACAGTTAATGCTGTGTTCCCTGGGACAGCCTGCTCTCAGTTAATGCTCTGTCCCCTGGGACAGCCTGATCACAGTTAATGCTGTGTTCCCTGGGACAGCCTGCTCTCAGTTAATGCTCTGTCCCCTGGGACAGCCTGCTCTCAGTTAATGCTCTGTCCCCTGGGACAGCCTGCTCTCAGTTAATGCTGTGTTCCCTGGGACAGCCTGCTCTCAGTTAATGCTGTGTTCCCTGGGACAGCCTGCTCTCAGTTAATGCTGTGTTCCCTGGGACTGTTTGCTCTCAGTTAATGCTCTGCTCCCTGGGACAGCCTGATCACAGTTAATGCTCTGTTCCCTGTCCCCTGGGACAGCCTGCTCTTAGTTAATGCTCTGTTCCCTGTCCCCTGGGACAGCCTGCTCTTAGTTAGTGCTCTGTTCCCTGGGACAGCCTGCTCTCAGTTAATGCTTGTGTTCCCTGGGACAGCCTGCTCTTAGTTAATGCTCTGTTCCCTGTCCCCTGGGACAGCCTGCTCTCAGTTCACGGTCTGTTCTGTTTCTAGGGCTTCCATATTCTGTGTGATCTGCAAGACAGCTTTGCCGGCCTTTCAACCAAGGTGGTGGAGTTGCTGAACGATGAATACGGAGGCAAAGGCATATTCACGTGTGGTTTCAGCCCAGCCTCATACACAGACACAGTGAGTAGTGAGGGGCAAGTGTTCACCAGCTCATGGCAGCTTCTGTCTCTCTCTGTAGACTGTTTGGTGGCCCCAGCCAGGTGTCTGAGAGTGTAGGTTTGGCCCGAGAAATACTGGGCACATTCATGATCATTTGCTAGTGTTCTAAAGACACCGGGAGAGTTCGAAAGGACTGGAAGGTAGCATATAGAACCCCACTCTTTAAACAAGGAGGGTCTGAGAAAATGGGGAATTACAGGTAAATATTGGTCTGACATCGGTGGTGCGGAAAATGTTGAAGACAGTTATTAAAGGTGAAAGACTGAACATTTGGACAGCAGTGACAGAATCAATCCTAGTCACCAAAGGGTGAATGTTTTACAAATCTTTTGAGGATGTGACCAGGGAGTGGATAAGGGTGAACCAGTCGATGTTGTGCATCTGGACTTTCGAAAAATTTTTGGCAAGGTTCCACGCAAGGGATTAGTGAGGATAATTAAAGCTCATGGTATCAGAGGTAATGTCTTATCATGGATAGAGAGCTGGTTGGCGGACAGGAAGCAGAGAGTTGGGATTAAACAGCTCCTTTTCAGGGCGACAGGCAGTAAGCAGTGGGGTGCTGCAGGGTTCAGTGTTCGGACCCCAAACTGTTCACAATTTACCTGAAACATTTGAACAAAGGAACTGAATGCAAAATCTCCAGATTTACAGATGACTAAAGCTGGGTGGCAGTGCGTGCTGTGGGGTGGACACAAGAAGCTGCAGGGTAACTTGGACAGACAAATACTTGGCAAATGCAATATAATGCAGATAAATGTGAGGTTATCCACTTTGGTGGCAAAACAGGAAGGCAGCTTATTATCGGAATGGTGGCAGTTTAGGGAAAGGTGAGGGGTGTCATTGGTGGAACAGTCGCTGAAGGTTGGCCATACAGGTGCAGTAGGCAGTGAGGAAAGCTGATGGCATGCTGGCCTTCATAGCAAGAAGATTGGAGTATCAGAGTAGGCAATATCTTGCTGCAGTTATACAGAGCCTTGATGAGGCCACACCGTGAGGATTGTGTGCAGTTTTAGTCTCCTCGTCTGAGGAAGGACATTCTTGTTATTGAGGGAGTCCAGCCAAGATTCACCAGACCGATTCCCCAGATGGCAGGACTGACATTATAGGAAAGAGTAGATCGACTGGGCTTGTACTCACTGGGATTTAGAAGAACAAGGGGGTGTTCTCACAGAAACATATAAAACCCTAATGGGACTGGACAGGCACCTCTAGATGCAGGAAGATTGTTCCCAACGTTGGGGGTCACAGACTAAGCCCTTCAGGACTGAGATGAGGAAGAACATCTTCACTGAGAGTTGTGAACCTGTGGAATTCTCTCCTACAGGAAGCCGTTGGGGCCAGTTTTTTCGATATATTTGAGAGGGAGCTGGACATGGTCCTTGTGGTTAAAGGGATGAAAGGGTATCAGAAGAAAGTGGGAGTGGGATACTGAGTGTGCATGGTCAGCCATGATTATATTGAATGGTGGTGCAGGCTAGAAGGGCCGAATGGCCTCCTCCTGCACCTATTTCCCGTGATGCTGCACATCTGCTCTGAGGTTCTGTGCATCGAGTTTGGGTTCTGGATGCAGTGGCTGTGCATGGACCTCAGAGTCCGAGAGGGAGTAGCAGTACCCTGCAATCCCATAGCCTAGAGCCTGAGGCCTGTCTCCTCGTGCACGTACCCGTCAGTGACTCAGTATCTGGGACAGTTCCAGAGGAAGGCAGTGAGTGGGCTGATCGTGTGTGTCTCTTGTTGCCGTGTGGCTGTCAGTGTAACTGTCTCTCACTCCTGCTTTTCTCCTTGATTGTGCAGAGCCCAGTGAAGGAGGTCCATCGGTTACTGAACTCTTTCATGGGCATCGTCCAGTTATCGAGTCGCAGCTCCATCTTCTGCCCCATGTCACTGAACAGACATGCTCTGGGGCGGAAACGGCCATCTCCCGTCAACTTCCCACACGTCATCTACGACGTGAGTATGTCACACAGCACAGAAACAGACCCTTCGGCCCAACCAGTCCATGCTGACCAGAATCCTAAACTAAACCAGTCCCATATTCCTCCAAACATTTCATGTGAATGTCTGAATGTCTTTTAAACACACCCACCCGTTCCTCTAGAAGGTCCTGAACAACTGTGTTAAAATGTTGCTCTTTGTGGTTTTCTCCTCTCATTTTAAAAATATGCCCTGTGGTCTTGAGAGACACAGAGAGAGAGAGCCGTTGTTGCTGTATCCTGGTTGGTTCCTGAAAAAGAAGGCTGTGTTGGATTCTGGGAGAATGCTGCAGAATCACTGCGAGTGTCAGAGTTGCTGGGCAGAATCTAGAATCTCTACATGTTGTGTCTCGTGTGTGTATCTGCTTCCTGGCTGCTGCTCACTGTCCAAGCAAAGAGACAGGAACAGGAACAGGCTAAGCTATGGACTGCATCCTTGAATGAATTTGCACTGTGCAGTTTGATAGGTGTGGCCTGTGCTGGCCAGGTTTTGAGGGCCGCACCCCCTAAGAACTGGTTTCTTTCCTCAGCATTTAGGATGTGGGAATTCGTGGTAGTGTCGGAGCACCGATCCATACAGCATGAGCTCCTGATATGTGGCTGTTGGTTGTAATCACCTGCTTTCTCTCTTTTTCTCCCTGAACAGGCATCTCTGAGTTATCACAGCAGTGCAGTGCTCGCTACGGCCCTGGAAACACTCACCATCCCGTATCGGCTGCACTCGGGTGGTATCTCCCTGTCCCAGCTGACAGACGCACTCAACCCAGCTGGGAGAAAGGTACTGCACTTCCCCAGCACCGCCTCCTTCCAGAAGCTGCTGCACAGATCACCCTGGGGGAAATAGAGGCAAAACATGACCCCCACACCACCAGACGGGGCAATGTGTAATCAGAGCAGCTCAGGGGTTAGCACTGCTGCCTCTCAGCGCTAGGGGACCCAGTCTCTGGTGAATGTCTGTATGGGGTTAGTACGTTCCCCCTGAGTTGGGGAATGGGGTGAAAAGGAGACGGAGGGTGGTGGTGGGGGGCGGGGCGGCAGAGGCACTGTACCATGTGGAAGCTGGTGCCACATGAGGCCAGCCAGGGCACTAACACCGTCTCTCAGGGCAGCGTCACTGCACGAGGGTTCACAGGGCCCAGCCCCTGGTGGAACTGAAGGCTAGTGACAGCGACAGCCACCATCAACTGTCTTTCCAAACTGATCTGATTGACTCGTGTCCTTTCGGGAAGGTGATCCTCTGTCCTGGGTATATGTCTGAGTAGGGCAGTCATTTACAGGGACACAGAAGGCCTCAGCAACTTTGCCCACATGCAAAGGGAGTGCACTTGACAATGCTGCCTGTTAATAAGGAGCCTGCCAGTGTACAAACCAGAGGGATATCACTTCATATGAGAGATTGAGACAAGCCTTTCTGAAGACAGCCATGGGAACAAGATGTGTGGGTGTGTGTGGAAGGGGGAAAAGACTGACCATGTCTCTGGTGACAGGTGATCAGTGCGTCTGCCTCTGTCCCGTTCCCTATAAGGGACACAGACACTATCCCAGACGTACTCTGCAGACAGCAAGCTGCGATGCTGTGGACTGGGCTGACACCATGTGGAGACTTCCAGGAGTCCCAATGCTTTGCACAGTCGGTGGTGATCCGAGGAGTCAGCAATGAAAGACAAATCAGGTAAGCTGCTATTTGTGGCACACTGGCTAGTACTGCTGCCTCACAACACGAGGGACCCAGGTTCAATTCCACACTCCAAAGATGTGCAGGTCAGGTGGATGAATCAGGGGTAAATGTACAGTAATAGGGTAAGGAATGGGTTCTTCTGAGAGTCACTCTGGACTTGTTGGGTCAAATGGCCTGTTTCTATACTGTAAGGATTCTTTGATACGTCTGTACCCCAGTGTTGCACAGTGACAGGGCAAAAGCACAGCAGGTCAGGCAGCATCCGAAAATTGACGTTTCGGACAAAAGCCCTTATACAGTGACAGACTGGTACTGTAACCCAGTATGTGTTTCAGTAATGACTCAGGCCACATGGTGACTGGAAACACTCCATTGAACAGAAATGTTATCCTGAGTATTTTTATTGGTATATTATGATCTTTCAGCATTATATTGTAATGATCAGTGTTTGTCTTTCCCTCAGTAATCTTGCTCCAGGAGTAAGGGGGCCCTCGGTATTACATAGCTGTCCAACTGGAGAGGATGTGCTGAGTACATTCCTGCACAGTTACTTCCCCACTGCTCTCAGGTTAGTAGACCCCTGAAGACCAGAACTGGCTAGTGTTCAGTGACTGGGTGATGGTGTGTGACTGATCCTTTCTTGTTCCAGTGCTGTCCATCTGGCTCAAACCCCCTGTTCTGTGGCCCCTCCATATCCACAGTTTTTTAGCCCATCCTTGAACAAACAAGGACAGCTTCTCGGAGGTGGTCTATCGTCAACGTGTGGTGAGTGTGACATTACTGAGCTGACGGTTTATAAAATATTTTTTTTTATCTGTTATATGGGAGTTCACCCTGTAAGGGAAGGACAAGTCAATACAACTGTGGCTGATTTGGAGCTTCTATTCCACGTTCCATCTTGTTTCTTTTTGTGGGAGGGGAGAGGTAATTGGCATTTCTGTTCTGGATTGGACTCCAGGTGAACAGGTCCCTCTTTCTCTCTCTAGCTGTCCAGAGTATTCCCGTGATGAGTACGCTTCAGTCATCACCAGTCTTACACAGTGTCCTGCACAGTTTGTACCGGGAGGTCAGTGGCCTCAACCTTCGCAAGTTCAGTGCCTTTCTGTCTGCTGGCACTGAGCTGGATGACTTCCTCGAGGTCCGAGAGGAACTGAACACCCTGGCCCAGTGCTACAAAATGCATTTTGATATGGATGAATCAGGAGATGATTCTGATGGTGAATAGAGAACACTGGAAACCTGCCAAGCCCCTCAAGCAATGCTTACCCCTGAGGAAGAGGGCAAAATGGGAATCCACATCTGTAAATACGTTCCAACAGCAGGGAGCAGTGCCACATTCCACCGTCAATGTTTGAACAGGTCAGAGGGTGAATACTGGGTCCCTCAGCCAGGCATGAATGACCATGGTGAGAGACACGAGGCTGCTTAGTTAATACTGAGTCTTTGTTGTTTATTTTCTTTTGCAATAAAAATTGAAGTGGTAAGTGACACCAGCATTGCTGTTCGGGGAGCTGCTGAGATGTACCCTTTTCTCTTTGTCACCTTACTGAAAATACCAGATCGCAGTGTCAAAAGATTTATTTCAGCTATTTTGACTCAACGGTGCTAGCAACACAAACTTACAGACAGCCACTCACTATAACTTAAGATGTACAAAAAAATACATTACACAGTTTAATTTACAGCAATTTAAAAAAAAAGACTTATCTGGCAGCAGCTGGTGGTAAAATCACTATCCAAATTTTGGATCCATTGGCACAGACTGTTTCTTTGTAACTCTCAAGTCCATCTGGAGGTGAGTGTGGACACTGCTTCAGGTCAGTATCAGACTAACAGGGGAACCCACTGAGTTACTGGGAGGGTTTGGACAGTCTGCATATTTAAAATAGCCCCTCCCTGTGCAATAAAGACCACATTGCATGTTCCAGCTCACTCGTTAAAAATCACACCACACCAGGTTATAGTCCAACTGGAAGAGCTAGAATTTATAGCAAAAGTTTAGGGTGCTGTAACTGAAATTATAATTTGAAAAATACCTTCAGTCTCATCTGTTAGAATGACCATGATAGTTTTACTTCTTTCATGTAAATCACAATTTTTTTTTAAAAGAAGTGAAACTATCATGGTCATTCTAACAATGAAGGTATTTTTCAGAGTATAGTTTCAATTACATCACACTGTAAACTTTTGCTATAAATTGTCTTACAATTGTGCCCTCCACAACTACCTGAAGGAGCAGTGCTCCAAAAGCTAGTGTGCTTCCAATTAAACCTGTTGGACCAAAACCTGGTATTGTGTGATTTTTAACTTTGTACACCCCAGTCCAACACTGTCAGTAAGAAAATATAGACTCTCGATTTTGTAAGCCATGATCATGTTTGAATTATTTTTGTGATTAAAACCGCTCCCCCTGCGAACATGTTCGGAAGGGGATAGTGTGGGCCTGAAGCACTGAAATCCAGTGAGGTCAGGGTCCCCCAACACACACAAGCAGCAAAGTTAAGACAGGGTGGTAAATCGACCAGCAATCACAGCCTCCACTGCCCAATTCCTCCCGCATCTTCCAACGGAAACTGTGCAGGCATAGGACGTGCTTTACTCACCAGGGGTGCAGAGAATACAATCAAACCCCAGGTACACTCTCTGGCTCTGGGTAAAGGAACAGGGAGCCAGCAAACATCACAATGTCCTTCTGGAACAGGAACAGACTTAGGGACCTGACACCAGCACAGCGATTAAAAATACTTGGAACAAAAACAATCCAGCAAACAAGATGGATATCCACAACACTCAGATGCTCTGGGCTGCAGAAGGAGACACAGGTCAGAGTTCTGTTCACAAACACCAGCCATCAATTAGTCACTCATTCTCATTGGCAGTCACAAGACTCACGGCAAGGAATGTCCCTGTAATTACAGGGCAGGAACACACATCCGGCTGGTCTGCAAGGGTCAGTCTTGTTCCTCATCAGACACCGGGCGATCAGAGAGCTGCTCGGGGTTACTACTGCTCATAGTGTCCTCTTCCTCGTCAGTACTGGCATCGCCCGAAGTGTGGAACAACCACATCAGCTCTCGGAAACGCTGTGAAACCTAGGGAGGAGTGGACAGACAGCACTGTCAGGAAGGAGCCTCTTTGTACGCCAGGGTGAATATTACAGCTCATGTCCCTCCCCAGACGGATTCATTTCCCATTACAAGGATGATCTTACAGAGGGAACTGCAGAGCTTGGAGGCCGGGGAGACCCTGGCTCATGACCCCCTCCTTTACATTAGGGTCAGATTTAATTTAATTTTAAATCAACCTTTCCAGAGATGTTGCAAGGCTCCTGAACCAGAGGCAGGGACAGCACCACAAGAGCTCTCACAGCAGTGTCAACTTTATAATTCAAGGAAACAGTTTAGTCCTGTCGCCTGTCTCAATGGGCTCACCTCCTGGGCTGACTTGCTGTTCAGCTGTTGTGCCACTTCCCGGAAGGTCTCTTCATTGGCTCCACTCTCCCGACATGCTGTGAGAATGGCTCGATCAGCCTCCCTGCAACACAGCAAACAGCACAACCCTGGGTTACTGACACACACTCGTACCCAGCGAGACACTGTGCACTGAACTCACACCATCACTGTCATTTCACATCACTGCAGACCTCTTCCATTTCAGTAAATCTCCTTCTACACTGTCCCCCCATCAAACACCCCCAGGACAGGGACAGGTACAGAGTAAAGCTCCCTCTACACTGTCCCCCCATCAAACACTCCTAGGACAGGGACAGATACAGAGTAAAGCTCACTCTACACTGTCCCCCCATCAAACACTCCCAGGACAGGGACAGATACAGAGTAAAGCTCCCTCTACACTGTCCCCCCATCAAACACTCCCAGGACAGGGACAGATACAGAGTAAAGCTCCCTCTACACTGTCCCCCCATCAAACACCCCCAGGACAGGGACAGATACAGATTAAAGATCCCTCTACACTGTCCCCCATCAAACACTCCCAGGACAGGGACAGCACGGGGTTAGATACAGAGTAAAACTCTCTCTACACTGTCCCCCCATCAAACACTCCCAGGACAGGGACAGATACAGAGTAAAGCTCCCTCTACACTGTCCCCCCATCAAACACTCCCAGGGACAGGAACAGCACAGGGTTAGATACAGAGTAAAGATCCCTCTACACTGTCCCCCATCAAACACTCCCAGGACAGGGACAGATACAGAGTAAAGCTCCCTCTACACTGTCCCCCCATCAAACACCCCCAGGACAGGGACAGATACAGAGTAAAGCTCCCTCTACACTGTCCCCCCATCAAACACCCCCAGGACAGGGACAGATACAGAGTAAAGCTCCCTCTACACTGTCCCCCCATCAAACACTCCCAGGACAGGGACAGATACAGAGTAAAGCTCCATCTACACTCCCACATCAAACACTCCCAGGGACAGGGACAGAGTAAAGCTCCCTCTACACTGTCCCCCCATCAAACACTCCCAGGGACAGAGTAAAGCTCCCTCTACACTGTCCCCCCATCAAACACTCCCAGGGACAGGGACAGAGTAAAGCTCCCTCTACACTGTCCCCCCATCAAACACCCCCAGGACAGGGACAGATACAGAGTAAAGCTCTCTCTACACTGTCCCCCCATCAAACACTCCCAGGACAGGGTTAGATACAGAGTAAAGCTTCCTCTACACTGCCCCCCCATCAAACACTCCCAGGACAGGGACAGATACAGAGTAAAGCTCCCTCTACACTCCCACATCAAACACTCCCAGGGACAGATACAGAGTAAAGCTCCCTCTACACTGTCCCCCCATCAAACACCCCCAGGACAGGGACAGATACAGAGTAAAGCTCCCTCTACACTCCCACATCAAACAATCCCAGGGACAGATACAGAGTAAAGCTTCCTCTACACTGTCCCCCCATCAAACACCCCCAGGACAGGGACAGATACAGAGTAAAGCTCCCTCTACACTGTCCCCCATCAAACACTCCTAGGACAGGGACAGATACAGAGTAAAGCTCCCTCTACACTGTCCCCCCATCAAACACTCCCAGGACAGGGTTAGATACAGAGTAAAGCTCCCTCTACACTGTCCCCCCATCAAACACTCCCAGGACAGGGACAGATACAGAGTAAAGCTCCCTCTACACTCCCACATCAAACACTCCCAGGACGGGGACAGATACAGAGTAAAGCTCCCTCTATACTGTCCCCCCATCAAACACTCCTAGGACAGGGACAGATACAGAGTAAAGCTCCCTCTACACTGTCCCCCATCAAACACTCCCAGGACAGGGACAGATACAGAGTAAAGCTCCCTCTACACTGTCCCCCATCAAACACTCCTAGGACAGGAACAGATACAGAGTAAAGCTCCCTCTACACTGTCCCCCCATCAAACACTCCTAGGACAGGGACAGATACAGAGTAAAGCTCACTCTACACTGTCCCACATCAAACACTCCCAGGACAGGGACAGATACAGAGTAAAGCTTCCTCTACACTGCCCCCCCATCAAACACTCCCAGGACAGGGACAGATACAGAGTAAAGCTCCATCTACACTCCCACATCAAACACTCCCAGGGACAGGGACAGGGACAGAGTAAAGCTCCCTCTACACTGTCCCCCCATCAAACACTCCCAGGGACAGGGACAGAGTAAAGCTCCCTCTACACTGTCCCCCCATCAAACACTCCCAGGACAGGGTTAGATACAGAGTAAAGCTTCCTCTACACTGCCCCCCCATCAAACACTCCCAGGACAGGGACAGATACAGAGTAAAGCTCCCTCTACACTCCCACATCAAACACTCCCAGGACGGGGACAGATACAGAGTAAAGCTCCCTCTATACTGTCCCCCCATCAAACACTCCTAGGACAGGGACAGATACAGAGTAAAGCTCACTCTACACTGTCCCACATCAAACACTCCCAGGACAGGGACAGATACAGAGTAAAGCTTCCTCTACACTGCCCCCCCCATCAAACACTCCCAGGACAGGGACAGATACAGAGTAAAGCTCCCTCTACACTGTCCCCCATCAAACACTCCTAGGACAGGAACAGATACAGAGTAAAGCTCCCTCTACACTGTCCCCCATCAAACACTCCTAGGACAGGAACAGATACAGAGTAAAGCTCTCTCTACACTGTCCCCCATCAAACACTCCCAGGGACAGGGACAGCACGGGGTTAGATACAGAGTAAAGCTCCCTCTACACTGTCCCTCATCAAACACTCCCAGGGACAGCACAGGGTTAGGGACAGAGTAAAGCTCCCTCTACACTGTCCCCCATCAAACACTCCCAGGGACAGCACAGGGTTAGGGACAGAGTAAAGCTTCCTCTACACTGTCCCCATCAAACACTCCCAGGGACAGCTACAGCACGGGGTTAGATACAGAGTAAAGCTCCCTCTACACTGTTCCCCTGAAGTCCCCATGATAAAATTTCCTGACCTATGGGAGTTTCTGCCATGAGACAGGAGCCTGTGGGTCAGGCCTGCAATATTCCCCACCTCAGCCCACAGCGCAGGGAGGGAGGGTGGGAGGAGTTGGCCTTACCTTGTCCACAGCACCACGCGTTCCCCTGTCGAGCTGAGTCGGGTGTTTTGAGCACAGACTGCAGCCTGGGCCTGGCTGTAATGTTCATCACTCTCGGCCTGCAGCGGTGAGTTCTCGGAGCTGGGGCCTAGGGCAAGGCTCACTGCCGGCCTTTCACGGGCTGAAGTCTCGTCCTCACGACTGCTCTGGAAGCTTCTATCTGGCAAGGCCCTGCGAGCCAGAGTGAGCCGCAGGTCAATGGGCGAGAGGTCAGACAGTTTCACACAGCTCTGGAAGCGGACCTGGGCACTGGCTGAGGCAAACTTGACCGAGGCGTGGCCTCCTGGCTGGAGGGAGACCTCCTCCTCTGCCCGCCAGTTCACTCCCACTCCCACTCCCTCTCCCGGCGTTCCCACCTCCTGGTGGGACTGGTCCCTGGGAGCAGCTGCTCTGCGCTCTTGGTCCTTTGTGGTTGGAGACTGGGGTCTGAGCCTGGCCCAGTCCCCTCCCTGCAATCTGGACGTGTTCTCCCTGGATCCAGGCGCTCCATCTGCTGCCGTGTGCCTCTTTACTCCTCCTCTGTCTGCCTCCTCTTCGCCCCCCTCTCCCCGCTGTGTGGGGGTGGGGCTGCAGGAGCCGTTTCCCCCCTCACCCTCAGCAGGGAGGCTGCAGGTTCCACTGGTGGATCCCACCAGGGAGCTGGGAGTCTCCATCCTGAACCGAGATGCTGCACTCTCTATCTCGTCGCCCTCGCCCGTCGAGTGGTCAGGGCCTGGGGACCGCACGCTCCCCCAGGGCTGGCCTTCCTCACAGGCTGCTGGGGGCAGACATGGGCTCCTCCCTGTGGGACCAAAACACAGCAGTCTGAGGGTCTGTCTGAGCAACACAGTCAGAGGCCCAGGACGGACACACACACCCACCCACAGACAGACCCATAGAGACAACACACACGCACACATATTTGCTCTCTCTGGGATCTACACCCTTTTCATTCTTCACGGCGACTTCCCGTCAGGGCTAAAGTGCTATTTAACTACAGGGTGCATCACAAGCATCTATCTCCTTGTTTAAGGCAAAACAGCATTTTATAGGAGGCCGATCTGAGCATGGATGATCCCTGGTTTGGTGGGATTGGCTTATGAACGAAGGCTAGATTAGTTAGTGGCTCTCCTCCCTGGGATTTATAATAATGGGCAGTGATCTCACGGAAACATCCAGGATAAACGCTGAGGGGATGTATCCCCTTGTGGCACAGTCTCAGAATGAAGGGCTTCCATTTTAAAACAAAGATGAGGAATTTCTTCTCTCAATGGATTGTGTCACTGGTACTCCTTGGCCAGAGTGCTGTGGGGGACAGTGCCCTGGTGTGTATATATGGCTGAGGTAGATTCCTGATCAGTCAGGGAATCGAGGGGGAAGGACAGGGAATCGGACAATCCTATCAAGTGAGCA
This sequence comes from Chiloscyllium punctatum, assembly GCF_047496795.1. Lineage (NCBI taxonomy): Eukaryota > Metazoa > Chordata > Chondrichthyes > Orectolobiformes > Hemiscylliidae > Chiloscyllium > Chiloscyllium punctatum. The sequence goes on from NC_092766.1 coordinate 7,358,653, forward strand.
GGGTGAAGGGGCCGAATGGCCTTCTCCAGTTACTATCTCGCGCGATCCTTTGGTCGAAGCAATCAGGAGCCGAGTTCACACAGACTACAGCAACAGGACGATGGGTGAAGATTGTGGGGGAATTCCCAGTGGTAAAAACAATGACTACAGATGCTGAAAATCCAATACTGGATTAGTGGTGCTGGAAGAGCACAGCAGTTCAGGCAGCATCCAACGAGCAGCGAAATCAACGTTTCGGGCAAAAGCCCTTCATCAGGAATAAAGGCAGTGAGCCTGAAGCAAGGAGAGATAAGCTAGAGGAGGGTGGGTGTGGGGAGAGAGTAGCATAGAGTACAATGGGTGAGTGGGGGAGGGGATGAAGGTGATAGGTCAAGGAGGAGAGGGTGGAGTGGATAGGTGGAAAAGAAGATAGGCAGGTCGGACAAGTCAAGGAGACAGTAACTGAGCTGGAAGTTTGAAACTAGGATGAGGTGGGGGAAGGGGAAATGAGGAAGCTGTTGAGTCCACATTGATGCCCTGGGGTTGAAGTGTTCCGAGGCGGAAGATGAGGCGTTCTTCCTCCAGGCGTCGGGTGGTGAGGGAGCGGCGGTGAAGGAGGCCCAGGACCTCCATGTCCTCGGCAGAGTGGGAGGGGGAGTTGAAATGTTGGGCCACGGGGCGGTTTGGTTGATTGGTGCGGGTGTCTCGGAGATGTTCCCTAAAGCGCTCTGCTAGGAGGCGCCCAGTCTCCCCAATGTAGAGGAGACCACATCGGGAGCAATGGATACAATAAATGATATTGGTGGATGTGCAGGTGAAACTTTGATGGATGTGGAAGGCTCCTTTAAGGCCTTGGATAGAGGTGAGGGAGGAGGTGTGGGCACAGGTTTTACAGTTCCTGCGGTGGCAGGGGAAAGTGCCATAATGGGAGGGTGGGTCGTAGGGGGGTGTGGACCTGACCAGGTAGTCACGGAGGGAACGGTCTTTGTGGAAGGCGGAAAGGGGTGGGGAGGGAAATATATCCCTGGTGGTGGGGTCTTTTTGGAGGTGGCGGAAATGTCGGTGGATGATTTGGTTGATGCGAAGGTTTGTAGGGTGGAAGGTGAGCACCAGGGGCGTTCTGTCCTTGTTACGGTTGGAGGGATGGGGTCTGAGGGCGGAGGTGCGGGATGTGGACGAGATGCGTTGGAGGGCATCTTTAACCACGTGGGAAGGGAAATTGCGGTCTCTAAAGAAGGAGGCCATCTGGTGTGTTCTGTGGTGGAACTGGTCCTCCTGGGAGCAGATACGGCGGAGGTGGAGAAATTGGGAATACGGGATGGCATTTTTGCAAGAGATAGGGTGGGAAGAGGTGTAATCCAGGTAGCTATGGGAGTCAGTGGGTTTGTAAAAAATGTCAGTGTCAAGTCGGTCGTCACTAATGGAGATGGAGAGGTCCAGGAAGGGGAGGGAGGTGTCAGAGATAGTCCAGGTAAATTTAAGGTCAGGGTGGAATGTGTTGGTGACCTTAAATTTACCTGGACTATCTCTGACACCTCCCTCCCCTTCCTGGACCTCTCCATCTCCATTAATGACGACCGACTTGACACTGACATTTTTTACAAACCCACTGACTCCCACAGCTACCTGGATTACACCTCTTCCCACCCTATCTCTTGCAAAAATGCCATCCCGTATTCCCAATTTCTCCGCCTCCGCCGTATCTGCTCCCAGGAGGACCAGTTCCACCACAGAACACACCAGATGGCCTCCTTCTTTAGAGACCGCAATTTCCCTTCCCACGTGGTTAAAGATGCCCTCCAACGCATCTCGTCCACATCCCGCACCTCTGCCCTCAGACCCCACCCCTCCAACCGTAACAAGGACAGAACGCCCCTGGTGCTCACCTTCCACCCTAACAACCTTCGCATCAACCAAATCATCCGCCGACATTTCCGCCACCTCCAAAAAGACCCCACCGCCAGGGATATATTTCCCTCCCCACCCCTTTCCGCCTTCCGCAAAGACCGTTCCCTCCGTGACTACCTGGTCAGGTCCACACCCCCCTACGACCCACCCTCCCATTATGGCACTTTCCCCTGCCACCGCAGGAACTGTAAAACCTGTGCCCACACCTCCTCCCTCACCTCTATCCAAGGCCCCAAAGGAGCCTTCCACATCTATCAAAGTTTTACCTGCACATCCACCAATATCATTTATTGTATCCGTTGCTCCCGATGTGGTCTCCTCTACATTGGGGAGACTGGACGCCTCCTAGCAGAGCGCTTTAGGGAACATCTCCGAGACACCCGCACCAATCAACCAAACCGCCCCGTGGCCCAACATTTCAACTCCCCCTCCCACTCTGCCGAGGACATGGAGGTCCTGGGCCTCCTTCACCGCCGCTCCCTCACCACCCGACGCCTGGAGGAAGAACGCCTCATCTTCCGCCTCGGAACACTTCAACCCCAGGGCATCAATGTGGACTTCAACAGCTTCCTCATTTCCCCTTCCCCAACCTCACCCTAGTTCCAAACTTCCAGCTCAGCACTGTCTCCTTGACTTGTCCGACCTGCCTATCTCCTTTTCCACCTATCCACTCCACCCTCTCCTCCTTGACCTATCACCTTCATCCCCTCCCCCACTCACCCATTGTACTCTATGCTACTTTCTCCCCACCCCCACCCTCCTCTAGCTTATCTCTCCACGCTTCAGGCTCACTGCCTTTATTCCTGATGAAGGACGTTTGTCCGAAACGTCGATTTCGCTGCTCGTTGGATGCTGCCTGAACTGCTGTGCTCTTCCAGCACCACTCATCCAGTAGGGGAATTCCCAGTCTCAACCCAGGACAGAGTGGTTATCTGAGGATAGGGAATGCTGCAGTTTGTGGGAGTTTGCTGCGTAAACAGGCCCGGGATTTTCCCACACATCAGCAGTGACCAAAATCCAAAACACCCACCACAGCCGGAATGTCCAAACAGTGGATGGTGCTACAGCAATGTAAACCTGCCTCATCTGGCACCCACTGGTGGTCGGGCTTCAGTTAAATTCCTCAGCCCTCCCTCAACACTGACACACTCATACACACTCACCAACACAGGCGTGTACACTCATTAACTGACACACGTGCACACTCCTTAACAGACGTACACTCGCTGACACAGGCATGCACACTCATTAACAGACATTCTGACACACGTGCACACTCACTGACACAGGCGTGCACACATTAACAGACACACACTCGCTGACACAGGCATTAATGAGTGTGCACGCCTGTGTCAGCAAGTGTGCATCTGTTAACGAGTGTGCGTCTGTTAATGATCGTGCACACACGTTAACGGATGCACACTCGCTGACAGGTGCACACACACAGGCGTGCAAAATCGTTAAAGGACGCACACTTGCTGACACAGGCACATACACTTGTTAACACGTGTACGCTCGCTGACACAGGCGTGCACACGTTAAGAGACGCACACCGCTGACAAGCACGCACACACGTTAACAGATGCTCACTCGCTGACACATGCATGCACACACATTAACAGATGCACACTCGCTGACACAGATACACACACTCGTGAACACACACACACTCACTGACACAGGCGTGCACACTTGTTGACACAGATATACACACTCGTTAACAGATGCACACTCGCTGATACAGGCATGCAATCATTAACAGATGCACACTCACTGACAGGCGTGCACACTCATTAACAGACGCATACGCGCTGACACAGATATACACACTCGCTGACACAGGCGTGCACACTCATTAACAGATGTGCACTCACTGACATAGGCGCACATATGCTGACACAGATGTGCTCACAATTAACACACGTGCACACTCGACATAGATGTGCACACTCACTGACACACATGCACACACTCATTTATGGGGGCACACTCGCTGACACACAATGACACACACATGCACACTCATTAACAGGCGCACACCCACTGACACAGACTTGCACACCCACTGACACAGACCTGAAGCCCCAGCTGAGACAGCGAGCTCAGCCTTGCTGGGATCGGGAGTGTGAGGGTCCTCCTTCTGCTCAAGGTCATCCTCCACCAGATCACTGGCTTTCCCAGAATCCTTATTCCCAGGTTGTGGGCTCCAGGCTTCCAGAACATTCCCAGAATCTTTCCCTTTTGAGGTTTTGGAATCCAGGCTCTGGGCAACAACAGCAAACACAATATAGAGGGCAGAGAGAGAGCACGAGAGAGAGAGGGACAGAGAGAGAGTGGGACAGAGAGAGAGAGGGACAGAGAGAGAGAGGGACAGAGAGAGAGTGGGACAGAGAGAGAGAGGGACAGAGAGAGAGAGGGACAGAGAGAGAGAGGGACAGAGAGAGAGAGGGACAGAGAGAGAGTGGGACAGAGAGAGAGTGGGAGGGAGGGAGAGAGAGAGAGAGAGCACATATTAGAGATGGACAGTCCACAGACAGGGGGTCACAGAGGGACACACACATCCCCCCTGCCAGCCCCAGCCCCAGGGAGATGGACAGAGAGACACACACGCCCACCCTCGCCCCCAGCCCCGGGGGGATAGAGGGTCACAGAGGACACACACTCGCCTCCCCCCAGCTTCCGCCCCAGCCCCAAGCCTGGGGGAGACAAGGGTCAGAGAGGGAGAGCGTCCCCCACTCCCCAGCCCTAGGGAGACAGGCACAGACAGCAGGGACACCCCAGCAGCCCAGTGCATGAGCAGGACAGGCCTCCTGCTGATGATTAAAGCCCACAGCCCGACCCAAACCCACAGTCAGCTGCTCTCCTTTACCTTCTCGTGTGGGTGACACTCTCGTCGTTTCTTGTTCCTCGGCAGAGGGGCCATCTTCTGAATCTCCTCGTCATCCTCAAGGTCAGGCAGGACCACCTCCTCGAAGCCATCAAACTGACAGGGGGCAGGAGGAACAGTAACGGTCAGCACGGGGAGTGGGAGAGGGACCACCCACCCACCCAGATACAGTAACGGTCAGCACGGGGAGAGGGAGAGGGACCACCCACCCACCCAGATACAGTAACGGTCAGCACGGGGAGAGGGAGAGGGACCACCCACCCACCCAGATACAGTAACGGTCAGCACGGGGAGTGGGAGAGGGACCACCCACCCACCCAGATACAGTAACGGTCAGCACGGAGAGTGGGAGAGGGACCACCCACCCACCCAGATACAGTAACGGTCAGCACGGGGAAAGGGAGAGGGACCACCCACCCACCCAGATACAGTAACGGTCAGCACGGGGAGAGGGAGAGGGACCACCCACCCACCCAGATACAGTAACGGTCAGCACGGGGAGAGGGAGAGGGACCGGGGACTGTTCACTGCAAATAGTTTTTGAAAACACTCGACATTAGATTCTGGCTCGATCAGGTTTTGGTGGTGGATCGAGAGGGGACCGCAATGTAGAATGCTGAACTTAAACCCATCAGCCACCATCACGCTGTACAGCAGAGACTTGAAGGGCCGTGGACAAGGCTCACCTCATATTCCTTGTCCTCAGTCCAGTTCACCTCCTCGAAGTCACTCATTCTGCTGCTGGGAGGTCGGAGACTCTCGAAGAATAGGGAGAACTCGTCTTGGAGATGGTGATGACCTTTCAGCAGCTGCCAAACCTGCACCTTCAACTTTCCCAGCAACACCAGCAGCACCAGCAGAGAGCCAGGGAGAGTAACCAGCAGCAGGCACCACAGAGAGAGGCGGACACACCACAACACGGGTTTCACACCAACCATTCGGAGCAGAAGATTCAAATTAGTGCTTTCAATTCAGTCAGATCACTTTAACAAGCACCAACTACCCCAGAGACAGGGACAGCACGGGGTTAGGGACAGGGACAGGGACAGGGACAGGGACAGCACGGGGTTAGGGACAGCACGGGGTTAGGGACAGGGACAGCAGGGGGTTAGGGACAGGGACAGCACGGGGTTAGGGACAGGGACAGGGACAGGGACAGGGACAGCACGGGGTTAGGGACAGCACGGGGTTAGGGACAGGGACAGCAGGGGGTTAGGGACAGGGACAGCACGGGGTTAGGGACAGGGACAGCACGGGGTTAGATACAGAGTAAAGCTCCCTCTAACACTGTCCCTCATCAAACACTCCCAGGGACAGGGACAGCACGGGGTTAGATACAGAGTAAAGCTCTCTCTACACTGTCCCCCCATCAAACACTCCCAGGGACAGGGACAGCACGGGGTTAGATACAGAGTAAAGCTCTCTCTACACTGTCCCCCCATCAAACACTCCCAGGGACAGGGACAGCACGGGGTTAGGTACAGAGTAAAGCTCCCTCTACACTGTCCCCCCATCAAACACTCCCAGGGACAGGGACAGGGACAGGACGGGGTTAGATACAGAGTAAAGCTCCCTCTAACACTGTCCCTCATCAAACACTCCCAGGGACAGGGACAGCACAGGTTTAGATAAAGAGTAAAGCTCCCTCTACACTGTCCCCCCATCAAACACTCCCAGGGACAGGGACAGCACGGGGTTAGATACAGAGTAAAGCTCTCTCTACACTGTCCCCTCATCAAACACTCCCAGGGACAGGACAGCACGGGGTTAGATACAGAGTAAAGCTCCCTCTACACTGTCCCCCCATCAAACACTCCCAGGGACAGGACAGCATGGGGTTAGGGATAGAGTAAAACTCCCTCTACACTGTCTCCACATCATACACTCCCAGGGACAGGGACAGCACGGGGTTAGATACAGAGTAAAGCTCCCACTACACTGTCCCCCCAGCAAAAGCAACCAGGACAGGGACAGCACAGGGTTAGATACAGAGTAAAGCTCCCTCTACACTGTCCCCCATCAAACACTCCCAGCACAGGGACAGCAGGTGGTTAGATACAGAGTAAAGCTCCCTCTACACTGTCCCCCCATCCCAGGACAGGGACAGCACAGGGTTAGATACAGAGTAAAGCTCCCTCTACATTGTCCCCCCATCAAACACTCCCAGGGACAGGGACAGCACAGGGGTTAGATACAGAGTAAAGCTCCCTCTACATTGTCCCCCCATCAAACACTCCCAGGGACAGGGATAACACAGGGTTAGATACAGAGTAAAGCTCCCTCTACATTGTCCCCCCATCAAACACTCCCAGGGACAGGAACAGCACAGGGTTAGATACAAAGTAAAGCTCCCTCTACACTGTCCCCCCATCCCAGGACAGGGACAGGGACAGCACGGGGTTAGGGACAGAGTAAAGC
>NC_092766.1:7365944-7383444 GCF_047496795.1 Chiloscyllium punctatum
TCACCCCCCCTCCTCCCTCGCTGCATCCAACCCCCCTACTCCTCTCCCTCACCATCCCCCCTCCCTCCCTCACCATCCCCCCTACTCTCTCCCTCACCATCCCCCCTCCCTCCCTCACCATCCCCCCTACTCTCTCCCTCACCCCCCTCCTCCCTCCCTCACCAACCCCCCCCTCCCTCCCTCACCGCCCCTCCTCCCTCCCTCACCAACCCCCCCCTCCCTCCCTCACCATCCCCCCTACTCTCTCCCTCACCATCCCCTCTACTCTCTCCGTCGCCACACCCCATCCTTTCTCTCACCCTCACTCCCCAGGTTACAGTCTGACAGGTTTATTTGGTTAAAAATCACACAACGCCAGGTTACAGTCTGACAGGTTTATTTGGTTAAAAATCACACTACGCCCGGTTACAGTCTGACAGGTTTATTTGGTTAAAAATCACACAACGCCAGGTTACAGTCTGACAGGTTTATTTGGTTAAAAATCACACTACGCCCGGTTACAGTCTGACAGGTTTATTTGGTTAAAAAATCACACAACGCCCGGTCACAGTCTGACAGGTTTATTTGGTTAAAAAATCACACAACGCCAGGTTACAGTCTGACAGGTTTATTTGGTTAAAAAATCACACAACGCCCGGTTACAGTCTGACAGGTTTATTTGGTTAAAAAATCACACAACGCCAGGTTACAGTCTGACAGGTTTATTTGGTTAAAAATCACACTACGCCCGGTTACAGTCTGACAGGTTTATTTGGTTAAAAAATCACACAACGCCCGGTCACAGTCTGACAGGTTTATTTGGTTAAAATTCACACTACGCCCGGTCACAGTCTGACAGGTTTATTTGGTTAAAAAATCACACAACGCCCGGTCACAGTCTGACAGGTTTATTTGGTTAAAATTCACACAACGCCCGGTTACAGTCTGAAAGGTTTATTTGGTTAAAAAATCACACAACGCCCGGTCACAGTCTGACAGGTTTATTTGGTTAAAATTCACACAACGCCCGGTTACAGTCTGAAAGGTTTATTTGGTTAAAAAATCACACAACGCCCGGTCACAGTCTGACAGGTTTATTTGGTTAAAATTCACACAACGCCCGGTTACAGTCTGAAAGGTTTATTTGGTTAAAAAATCACACAACGCCCGGTCACAGTCTGACAGGTTTATTTGGTTAAAAAATCACACAACGCCCGGTCACAGTCTGACAGGTTTATTTGGTTAAAATTCACACAATGCCAGGTCACCATCTGACAGGTTTATTTGGTTAAAAATCACACTACGCCCGGTTACTGTCTGACAGGTTTATTTGGTTAAAAATCACACTACGCCCGGTTACTGTCTGACAGGTTTATTTGGTTAAAAATCACACAACGCCCGGTCACAGTCTGACAGGTTTATTTGGTTAAAAATCACACTACGCCCGGTTACTGTCTGACAGGTTTATTTGGTTAAAAATCACACAACGCCCGGTCACAGTCTGACAGGTTTATTTGGTTAAAAATCACACTACGCCCGGTTACAGTCTGACAGGTTTATTTGGTTAAAAATCACACAACGCCCGGTTACAGTCTGACAGGTTTATTTGGTTAAAAATCACACTACGCCCGGTTACAGTCTGACAGGTTTATTTGGTTAAAATTCACACAACGCCCGGTTACAGTCTGACAGGTTTATTTGGTTAAAATTCACACAACGCCAGGTTACAGTCTGACAGGTTTATTTGGTTAAAAACCACACAATGCCAGGTCACCATCTGACAGGTTTATTTGGTTAAAAATCACACTACGCCCGGTTACAGTCTGACAGGTTTATTTGGTTAAAAATCACACAACGCCCGGTCACAGTCTGACAGGTTTATTTGGTTAAAAATCACACTACGCCCGGTTACAGTCTGACAGGTTTATTTGGTTAAAAATCACACAACGCCCGGTCACAGTCTGACAGGTTTATTTGGTTAAAAAATCACACAACGCCCGGTTACAGTCTGACAGGTTTATTTGGTTAAAAATCACACAATGCCAGGTCACCATCTGACAGGTTTATTTGGTTAAAAATCACACTATGCCTGGTTACAGTCTGACAGGTTTATTTGGTTAAAAAATCACACAACGGCAGGTTACAGTCTGACAGGTTTATTTGGTTAAAAATTCACACAACGCCAGGTTACAGTCTGAAAGGTGTATTTGGTTAAAAAAGATCACACAACGCCAGGTTACAGTCCGACAGGTTTATTTGGTTAAAAAATCACACAACGCCAGGTTACAGTCTGAAAGGTTTATTTGGTTTAAAAAATCACACAACGCCAGGTTACAGTCCGACAGGTTTATTTGGTTTAAAGATTCACACCACGCCAGGTCACCGTCCAACAGGTTTATTTGGTTAAAAAAATCACACAAAGCCCGGTTACAATCTGACAGGTTTATAGAACATAGAACATTACAGCGCAGTACAGGCCCTTCGGCCCTCGATGTTGCACCACCCTGTCATACTAATCTGAAGCCCATCCCACCTACACTATTCAATGTACATCCATTTACCTGTCCATTGGCAACTTAAGTGAACTCAAACTTGGCAAATCTACTACCTATGCAGGCAAAGCATTCCATACCCTTACTACTCTCCTGAGTAAAGAAACTACCTCCGACATCTGTCTTATATCTATCTCCCCTTACTTTAAAGTTGTGTCCCCTCGTGTTTGCCGTCCCCATACTTGGAAAAAGGCTCTCCCTGTCCACCCTATATAACCCTTTGATTATCTTGTATGTCTCTATTAAGTCACCTCTCAACCTTCTTCTCTCTAGCGAGACCAACCTCAAGACCCTCAGCCTTTCCTCGTAAGACATTCCTTCCATACCAGGCAACATCCCAGTAAATCTCCTCTGCACCCTTTCCAAAGCTTCTACATCCTCCTTATAATGTGGTGACCAGAACTGTACACAATACTCCAAGTGTGGCCGCACCAGAGCTTTGTACAGCTGCAGCATAACCTCCTGGTTCCGGAACTCAATCCCTCTATTAATAAAGGCCAAAACACTGTACGCCTTCTTAACAACCCTGTCAATCTGGGTGGCAACTTTCAGGGATCTGTGTACATGGACACCGTGATCTGCACTCCCAAGAATCTTGCCATGAGCCCAGTACTTTGCATTCCAATTACTCCGTCCGAAGTGTATCACCTCACACTTGTCCACATTAAACTCCATTTGCCACCTCTCAGCCCAGCTCTACATCCTATCTATGTCTCTCTGCAACCTACTACATCCTTCGTCACTATCCACAACTCCACCAACCTTAGTGTCGTCCGCAAACTTACTAACCCGCCCTTCTAAGCCCTCATCCAGGTCGTTTATAAAAATGACGAACAGCAGTGGACCCAACATCGACCCTTGTGGTATGCCGCTAGTAACTGGACACCAAGCTGAACATGTTCCATCAACTACAACCCTCTGTTTTCTTTCAGCAAGCCAATTACTGATCCAAACTGCTATGTCTCCCACAATCCCATTCCTCAGCATTTTGTATAATAGCCTACTGTGGGGAATTTTATCAAACGCCTTGCTGAAACCCATATACACCACATCAACCAGTTTACTCTCATCTACCTGTTTGATCACTTTATCAAAAAATCAATAAGATTCGTTAGGCATGACCTACCCTTCACAAAACCGTGCTGACTGTCCCTGACCAGATTATTCTTTTCTAGATGTTTATAAATCCTGTTTCTTATAACCTTTTCCAACACTTTACCACCAACTGAAGTGAGACTCACTGGTCTGTAATTACCAGGGTTGTCTCTACTCCCCTTTTTGAACAAGGGAACCACATTTGCTATCCTCCAGTCCTCAGGCACTATTCCTGTAGACAATGATGATTTGAAGATCAATGTCAAAGGCTCAGCAATCTCTTTCCTGGCTTCCCAGAGGATCCTTGGATAGATCCCATCTGGCCCAGGGGACTTGTCTATTTTCAAACACTGCAGTATTTCTAATACCTCTTCCTTGTGAACCTCAATCTCTTCTCATCTAGATGCAAGTATCTCTGTATCTTCCTCACCAACATTTACATTTTCTACAGTGAACACTGTCGAAAAATATTTATTTAGTGCTTCCCCTCTCTCCTCTGACTCCACACACAACTTCCCACGACCATCCTTGATTGGCCCTAATTTAACTCTCGTCTTCTTTTACTCCTGACATACCTATGGAAAGCCTTAGGGTTAACCCTGATCATATCCACCAACAACTTCTCATGTCTCCCTCCTGGCATTTCTGAGCCCCCTTTATAGGTCTTCGCTGACGTTAAAAAAAACCACACAACACACGGTTACAGTCCGACAGGTTTGTTTGGTTAAACAAACCACACATCGCACGATTAGAGTCTGACAGGTTTGTTTGGTTAAACAAACCACACATCGCACGGTTAGAGTCTGACAGGTTTGTTTGGTTAAAAATATGTTTCAGGGAGCTGGGTTTCGGATTGAGGAGGGACAGTGGGGAGTGTGTTGGGGAGTGAGTATGATGGGTGTTAGGGAGAGTGGGGAGTGTGTTGGGGAGTGAGTGTGATGGGTGTTAGGGAGAGTGGGGGGTGTGTTGGGGAGTGAGTGTGATGGGTGTTAGGGAGAGTGGGGGGTGTGTTGGGGAGTGAGTGTGATGGGGGTCAGGGAGAGTGGGGAGTGTGTGGGGAGTGAGTGTGATGGGGGTCAGGGAGAGTGGGGGGTGTGTTGGGGAGTGAGTGTGATGGGTTTCAGGGAGAGTGGGGAGTGTGTTGGGGAGTGAGTGTGATGGGGGTCAGGGAGAGTGGGGAGTGTGTTGGGGAGTGAGTGTGAAGGGTGTCAGGGAGAGTGGGGGGTGTGTTGGGGAGTGAGTCTGATGGGTGTCAGGGAGAGTGGGGAGTGTGTTGGGGAGTGAGTGTGATGGGGGTCAGGGAGAGTGGGGAGTGAGTGTGATGGGGGTCAGGGAGAGTGGGGAGTGAGTGTGATGGGGGTCAGGGAGAGTGGAGGGTGTGTTGGGGAGTGAGTGTGATGGGTGTCAGGGAGAGTGGGGAGTGTGTTGGGGAGTGAGTGTGATGGGGGTCAGGGAGAGTGGGGAGTGTGTTGGGGAGTGAGTGTGATGGGTGTCAGGGAGAGTGGGGGGTGTGTTGGGGAGTGAGTGTGATGGGGGTCAGGGAGAGTGGGGAGTGTGTGGGGAGTGAGTGTGATGGGTGTCAGGGAGAGTGGGGAGTGTGTTGGGGAGTGAGTGTGATGGGTGTCAGGGAGAGTGGGGAGTGTGTTGGGGAGTGAGTGTGATGGGTGTCAGGGAGAGTGGGGAGTGTGTTGGGGAGTGAGTGTGATGGGTGTCAGGGAGAGTGGGGAGTGTGTTGGGGAGTGAGTGTGATGAGTGTCAGGGAGAGTGGGGAGTGAGTGTGATGGGTGTCAGGGAGAGTGGGGGGTGTGTTGGGGAGTGAGTGTGATGGGGGTCAGGGAGAGTGGGGAGTGTGTTGGGGAGTGAGTGTGATGGGTGTTAGGGAGAGTGGGGGGTGTGTTGGGGAGTGAGTGTGATGGGGGTCAGGGAGAGTGGGGAGTGAGTGTGATGGGGGTCAGGGAGAGTGGGGAGTGTGTGGGGGAGTGAGTGTGATGGGGGTCAGGGAGAGTGGGGAGTGTGTTGGGGAGTGAGTGTGATGGGGGTCAGGGAGAGTGGGGAGTGTGTTGGGGAGTGAGTGTGATGGGGGTCAGGGAGAGTGGGGAGTGTGTGGGGGAGTGAGTGTGATGGGGGTCAGGGAGAGTGGGGAGTGTGTTGGGGAGTGAGTGTGATGGGTGTCAGGGAGAGTGGGGAGTGTGTTGGGGAGTGAGTGTGATGGGGGTCAGGGAGAGTGGGGAGTGTGTTGGGGAGCTGAGTGTGATGGGGGTCAGGGAGAGTGGGGGGTGTGTTGGGGAGTGAGTGTGATGGGGGTCAGGGAGAGTGGGGAGTGAGTGTGATGCGTGTCAGGGAGAGTGGGGAGTGAGTGTGATGGGGGTCAGGGAGAGTGGGGAGTGTGTTGGGGAGTGAGTGTGATGGGTGTCAGGGAGAGTGGGGAGTGTGTTGGGGAGTGAGTGTGATGGGTGTCAGGGAGAGTGGGGTGTGTGTTGGGGAGTGAGTGTGATGGGTGTCAGGGAGAGTGGGGTGTGTGTTGGGGAGTGAGTGTGATGGGTGTCAGGGAGAGTGGGGGGTGTGTTGGGGAGTGAGTGTGATGGGTGTCAGGGAGAGTGGGGAGTGAGTGTGATGGGGGTCAGGGAGAGTGGGGAGTGTGTTGGGGAGTGAGTGTGATGGGTGTCAGGGAGAGTGGGGAGTGTGTTGGGGAGTGAGTGTGATGGGTGTCAGGGAGAGTGGGGAGTGTGTGGGGGAGTGAGTGTGATGGGTGTCAGGGAGAGTGGGGAGTGTGTGGGGAGTGAGTGTGATGGGTGTCAGGGAGAGTGTGGAGTGTGTGGGGGAGTGAGTGTGATGGGGGTCAGGGAGAGTGGGGGGTGTGTTGGGGAGTGAGTGTGATGGGTGTCAGGGAGAGTGTGGAGTGTGTGGGGGAGTGAGTGTGATGGGGGTCAGGGAGAGTGGGGAGTGTGTTGGGGAGTGAGTGTGATGGGGGTCAGGGAGAGTGGGGAGTGTGTTGGGGAGTGAGTGTGATGGGGGTCAGGGAGAGTGGGGAGTGTGTGGGGGAGTGAGTGTGATGGGGGTCAGGGAGAGTGGGGAGTGTGTTGGGGAGTGAGTGTGATGGGGGTCAGGGAGAGTGGGGAGTGTGTGGGGGAGTGAGTGTGATGGGGGTCAGGGAGAGTGGGGAGTGTGTGGGGGAGTGAGTGTGATGGGTGTCAGGGAGAGTGGGGAGTGAGTGTGATGGGGGTCAGGGAGAGTGGGGAGTGTGTGGGGGAGTGAGTGTGATGGGGGTCAGGGAGAGTGGGGAGTGTGTGGGGGAGTGAGTGTGATGGGGGTCAGGGAGAGTGGGGAGTGTGTGGGGGAGTGAGTGTGATGGGTGTCAGGGAGAGTGTGGAGTGTGTGGGGGAGTGAGTGTGATGGGGGTCAGGGAGAGTGGGGAGTGTGTGGGGGAGTGAGTGTGATGGGGGTCAGGGAGAGTGGGGAGTGTGTGGGGGAGTGAGTGTGATGGGTGTCAGGGAGAGTGTGGAGTGTGTGGGGGAGTGAGTGTGATGGGGGTCAGGGAGAGTGGGGAGTGTGTGGGGAGTGAGTGTGATGGGTGCAAGGGAGCTGGGTTTCAGACTGAGCCCAGACCTTCCTGTTGAGCTGAGAGACCATGGTGAACATTGTCCAGAGCAGTGTGGGATGTCCCTGTCTGAGCTGTTGGGAAATGGGGGCCCCCATGGCTTGATCCTTGTGTTCTGTCGCCGTCATGTGTTGCAGAGGAGGGAGAGAGTGCCAACAAGAAGAGGATGAAGAAAGCCCAAAGACGGGAGAAAAAATCAAAAGAGGGGAAGGGAGCCGAGGAAGTGCGTCCGGACTGTAATATCCAGCTGGATGACAGCTTTGAGAGAGCGCTGGAGGATGGGGCCAAACAACACAACCTGACTGCCATCAATGTTCGCAACATCCTCCACGTGAGGGCATGGGGCTGGGGGTGATGGGGCAGGGACAGGGTGTAGGGGCTGGGGGTGATGGGGCAGGGACAGGGTGTAGGGGCTGGGGGACAGGGGCAGGGACAGGGTGTAGGGGCTGGGGGACAGGGACAGGGACAGGGTGTAGGGGTTGGGGGACAGGGACAGGGACAGGGTGTAGGGGCTGGGGGACAGGGACAGGGACAGGGTGTAGGGGCTGGGGGACAGGGGCAGGGACAGGGTGTAGGGGCTGGGGGACAGGGACAGGGACAGGGTGTAGGGGCTGGGGGACAGGGACAGGGACGGGGTGTAGGGGCTGGGGGGGCAGGGGCAGGGACAGGGTGTAGGGGCTGGGGGACAGGGGCAGGGACAGGGTGTAGGGGCTGGGGGACAGGGACAGGGACAGGGTGTAGGGGTTGGGGGACAGGGACAGGGACGGGGTGTAGGGGCTGGGGGTACAGGGACGGGGACGGGGTGTAGGGGCTGGGGGGGCAGGGGCAGGGACAGGGTGTAGGGGCTGGGGGACAGGGGCAGGGACAGGGTGTAGGGGCTGGGGGACAGGGACAGGGACGGGGTGTAGGGGCTGGGGGACAGGGGCAGGGACATGGTGTAGGGGCTGGGGGACAGGGGCAGGGACAGGGTGTAGGGGCTGGGGGACAGGGGCAGGGACAGGGTGTAGGGGCTGGGGGACAGGGGCAGGGACAGGGTGTAGGGGCTGGGGGACAGGGACGGGGTGTAGGGGCTGGGGGACAGGGGCAGGGACAGGGTGTAGGGGCTGGGGGACAGGGACAGGGACGGGGTGTAGGGGCTGGGGGACAGGGGCAGGGACAGGGTGTAGGGGCTGGGGGACAGGGACGGGGACGGGGTGTAGGGTCTGGGGGTGTAGGGATAGGGACAGGGTGTAGGGGCTGGGGGTGGCAGGGGCAGGGACGGGGTGTAGGGGCTGGGGGACAGGGACAGGGACGGGGTGTAGGGGCTGGGGGACAGGGGCAGGGACATGGTGTAGGGGCTGGGGGACAGGGACGGGGTGTAGGGGCTGGGGGACAGGGACGGGGTGTAGGGGCTGGGGGTACAGGGGCAGGGACAGGGTGTAGGGGCTGGGGGACAGGGGCAGGGACATGGTGTAGGGGCTGGGGGACAGGGGCAGGGACAGGGTGTAGGGGCTGGGGGACAGGGACGGGGACGGGGTGTAGGGGCTGGGGGACAGGGGCAGGGACAGGGTGTAGGGGCTGGGGGACAGGGGCAGGGACAGGGTGTAGGGTCTGGGGGTGTAGGGATAGGGACAGGGTGTAGGGGCTGGGGGACAGGGGCAGGGACGGGGTGTAGGGGCTGGGGGACAGGGACGGGGACGGGGTGTAGGGTCTGGGGGTGTAGGGATAGGGACATGGTGTAGGGGCTGGGGGTGCAGGGGCAGGGACGGGGTGTAGGGGCTGGGGGACAGGGACAGGGACGGGGTGTAGGGGCTGGGGGACAGGGGCAGGGACAGGGTGTAGGGGCTGGGGGTACAGGGGTAGGGACACGGACGGGGTGTAGGGGCTGGGGGACAGGGACGGGGTGTAGGGGCTGGGGGTGCAGGGGCAGGGGCGGGGTGTAGGGGCTGGGGACAGGGACGGGGACGGGGTGTAGGGGCTGGGGGACAGGGACAGGGTGTAGGGGCTGGGGGATAGGGACGGGGACGGGGTGTAGGGGCTGGGGGATAGGGACGGGGACGGGGTGTAGGGGCTGGGGGATAGGGACAGGGACAGGGACGGGGTGTAGGGGCTGGGGACAGGGACAGGGACAGGGTGTAGGGGCTGGGGGACAGGGGCAGGGACGGGGTGTAGGGGCTGGGGGACAGGGACAGGGACGGGGTGTAGGGGCTGGGGGATAGGGACGGGGACGGGGTGTAGGGGCTGGGGGACAGGGGCAGGGACAGGGTGTAGGGGCTGGGGGGCAGGGGCAGGGACAGGGTGTAGGGGCTGGGGACAGGGACAGGGACAGGGTGTAGGGGCTGGGGGACAGGGACAGGGACAGGGTGTAGGGGCTGGGGGGCAGGGACAGGGGCAGGGACAGGGTGTAGGGGCTGGGGGACAGGGACGGGGACGGGGTGTAGGGGCTGGGGACAGGGACAGGGACGGGGTGTAGGGGCTGGGGGACAGGGACGGGGTGTAGGGGCTGGGGGATAGGGACGGGGACGGGGTGTAGGGGCTGGGGGACAGGGGCAGGGACGGGGTGTAGGGGCTGGGGGACAGGGACGGGGTGTAGGGGCTGGGGGATAGGGACGGGGACGGGGTGTAGGGGCTGGGGGACAGGGGCAGGGACAGGGTGTAGGGGCTGGGGGGCAGGGGCAGGGACAGGGTGTAGGGGCTGGGGACAGGGACAGGGACAGGGTGTAGGGGCTGGGGGACAGGGACAGGGACAGGGTGTAGGGGCTGGGGGGCAGGGACAGGGGCAGGGACAGGGTGTAGGGGCTGGGGGACAGGGACGGGGACGGGGTGTAGGGGCTGGGGGTACAGGGACGGGGTGTAGGGGCTGGGGACAGGGACAGGGACAGGGTGTAGGGGCTGGGGGACAGGGACGGGGACGGGGTGTAGGGGCTGGGGGTACAGGGACGGGGACGGGGTGTAGGGGCTGGGGGACAGGGGCAGGGACAGGGACGGGGTGTAGGGGCTGGGGGATAGGGACGGGGACGGGGTGTAGGGGCTGGGGGTACAGGGGTAGGGACACGGACGGGGTGTAGGGGCTGGGGGACAGGGGCAGGGACAGGGTGTAGGGGCTGGGGGTGCAGGGGCAGCGATGGGGTGTAGGGGCTGGGGGACAGGGACAGGGACGGGGTGTAGGTGTTGGGGGACAGGGACAGGGACGGGGTGTAGGGGCTGGGGGGGCAGGGGCAGGGACGGGGTGTAGGGGCTGGGGGACAGGGACAGGGACAGGGTGTAGGGGCTGGGGGACAGGGACGGGGACGGGGTGTAGGGGCTGGGGGACAGGGACAGGGACGGGGTGTAGGGGCTGGGGGACAGGGACAGGGACGGGGTGTAGGGGCTGGGGGACAGGGACGGGGTGTAGGGGCTGGGGGACAGGGACAGGGGCGGGGTGTAGGGGCTGGGGGACAGGGACAGGGGCGGGGTGTAGGGGCTGGGGGACAGGGACAGGGACGGGGTGTAGGGGCTGGGGGACAGGGACAGGGACGGGGTGTAGGGGCTGGGGGACAGGGACAGGGACGGGGTGTAGGGGCTGGGGGGGCAGGGGCAGGGATGGGGTGTAGGGGTTGGGGGACAGGGACGGGGACGGGGTGTAGGGGTTGGGGGTGATGGGGCACCGACATGGTGTAGGGGCTGGGGACAGGGACAGGGACAGGGTGTAGGGGCTGGGGGACAGGGGCAGGGTATAGGGGCTGGGAGACAGGGACAGGGACGGGGACGGGGTTTAAGGCTGGGGGACAGGGACAGGGATGGCTCTTGGGGTGGGTTGGAGGGTGTGACCGTGATAGGGAGAGTGATGGAGGTGGTTGTGGGATCGGGTGGCTTTTGGAGGGGGTGATCAGTTCATCAGTGGGGCCTGAGGGAGTGTTAGGGACAGGGAGGGGGTCCGGAGGGGTGTTAGGGACAGGGAGGGGGCTGGAGGGGTGTTAGGGACAGGGAGGGGGCCGGAGGGGAGTGTTAGGGACAGGGAGGGGGCTGGAGGGGTGTTAGGGACAGGGAGGGGGCCGGAGGGGAGTGTTAGGGACAGGGAGGGGGCTGGAGGGGTGTTAGGGACAGGGAGGGGGCCGGAGGGGGTGTTAGGGACAGGGAGGGGGCCCGAGGGGTGTTAGGGACAGGGAGGGGGCTGGAGGGGTGTTAGGGACAGGGAGGGGGCCGGAGGGAGTGTTAGGGACAGGGAGGGGGCCCGAGGGGGTGTTAGGGACAGGGAGGGGGCCGGAGGGAGTGTTAGGGACAGGGAGGGGGTCCGGAGGAGTGTTAGGGACAGGGAGGGGGTCCGGAGGAGTGTTAGGGACAGGGAGGGGGCCGGAGGGGGTGTTAGGGACAGGGAGGGGGCCCGAGGGAGTGTTAGGGACAGGGAGGGGGCCGGGGGGGGTGGGGTTAGGGTCAGGGAGGGGGCCGGAGGGGGTGTTAGGGACAGGGTGGGGGCCGGGGGGGGGGGTTAGGGACAGGGAGGGGGTCCGGAGGGGTGTTAGGGACAGGGAGGGGTCCGGAGGGGTGTGAGGGACAGGGAGGGGTCCGGAGGGGTGTTAGGGACAGGGAGGGGGCCGGAGGGAGTGTTAGGGACAGGGAGGGGCCCGAGGGAGTGTTAGGGACAGGGAGGGGCCCGAGGGAGTGTTAGGGACAGGGAGGGGGCCTGAGGGAGTGTTAGGGACAGGGAGGGGCCCGAGGGAGTGTTAGGGACAGGGAGGGGGCCTGAGGGAGTGTTAGGGACAGGGAGAGGGCCGGGGTGGGGGGGGGGGGTTAGGGACAGGGAGGGGCCCGAGGGGGTGTTAGGGACAGGGAGGGGGCCGGGGGTTAGGGACAGGGAGGGGGCCCGAGGGAGTGTTAGGGACAGGGAGGGGGCCGGAGGGGGGGTTAGGGACAGGGAGGGGGCCGGAGGGGGGGTTAGGGACAGGGAGGGGGCCCGAGGGGGTGTTAGGGACAGGGAGGGGGCCGGAGGGGGTGTTAGGGACAGGGAGGGGGCTGGACGGGGGTGTTAGGGACAGGGAGGGGGCTGGAGGGGAGTGTTAGGGACAGGGAGAGGGCCGGGGTGGGGTGTTAGGGACAGGGAGGGGGCCGGAGGGGGGTGTTAGGGACAGGGAGGGGGCCGGAGGGGGGTGTTAGGGACAGGGAGGGGGCCGGGGGGTGTTAGGGACAGGGAGGGGGCCGGGGGGTGTTAGGGACAGGGAGGGGGCCGGAGGGGGGGTTAGGGACAGGGAGGGGGCTGGAGGGGGGGTTAGGGACAGGGAGGGGGCCGGGGGGTGTTAGGGACAGGGAGGGGGCTGGAGGGGGGTGTTAGGGACAGGGAGGGGGCCGGGGGGTGTTAGGGACAGGGAGGGGGCTGGAGGGGGTTATTCCTCCAGCTGTGCCCTCTGTCTGAGCTGAGGGGCTGAGATTCTGCGTGATGTGATCTCCATTTTATCTCTGCAGGAGGTGATCACCAATGAACACGTGGTGGCCATGATGAAAGCAGCCATGTTTGATACTGAGCAGCCACATCTGTTTGTGAGTGCCCCCCCCCCCCCTCAATCACCGTTTCTCAATGTCCAGATGCTGCAGTGTTTCCGTTGCCCCCCCCCATCTCCACTTCCTTCAGAACAGCAGCTCCCCCCCCCGGACTCTCGCCCTGTCCTGGGACTGTTTCTCCCACATATGCCTGGCTTGGCACTGCTTATCCTGTTCCAATGTACATACAGCTCAGGGTGTAACGTGGAGAGTATCTCGTTAGCGGTTTATTGTCCTTTTGATGCAGTGTGTTTTATTGTCGCTCTGTCATTGGTGCTGGGGTCAGACGTCTCCATCTCCCACTGTCAGGACACAGACACAGCCGTCAGGGCTCTGGGTTTGTTGAGCTGCAGTGTACGGTTTCACTCCCTGCTCTCACAGTATGATCATTGCTCCCTGCTCCTGTGTCCCCCCAGTTCAGTATTTTCCTGTACTGCAATAGCCCACGGTCAGTTTTTCAGCTCCAGCCTGTGAGACCCCCCCCAGCTGACTCCTCTGGCCCCTTTACTGTCTCGTTCACACTCACACCCTCTTGTCCCGAGCTACTGACTACATCAGAATACTGTCTTCTCAGAATGTACAGAGAACCCGGGTAATATTCCCCCATCCCCCGATGGCTGGGTGTTCGATCTGACCGGCCCAGTGGGAGCTGTTGTGGTAATTCCCGGGTAATATTCCCCCATCCCCGATGGCTGGGTGTTCGATCTGACCGGCCCAGTGGGAGCTGTTGTGGTAATTCCCGGGTAATATTCCCCCATCCCCCGATGGTTGGGTGTTCGATCTGACTGACCCAGTGGGAGCTGTTGTGGTAATTCCCGGGTAATATTCCCCCATCCCCCGATGGTTGGGTGTTCGATCTGACTGACCCAGTGGGAGCTGTTGTGGTAATTCCCGGGTAATATTCCCCCCCCATCCCCCGATGACTGGGTGTTCGATCTGACTGACCCAGTGGGAGCTGTTGTGGTAATTCCCGGGTAATATTCCCCCATCCCCCGATGGTTGGGTGTTCGATCTGACTGACCCAGTGGGAGCTGTTGTGGTAATTCCCGGGTAACATTCCTCCCCCGTCCCCCGATGACTGGGTGTTCGATCTGACTGACCCAGTGGGAGCTGTTGTGGTAATTCCCGGGTAATATTCCCCCATCCCCCGATGGTTGGGTGTTCGATCTGACTGACCCAGTGGGAGCTGTTGTGGTAATTCCCGGGTAACATTCCCCCCCATCCCCCGATGACTGGGTGTTCGATCTGACTGACCCAGTGGGAGCTGTTGTGGTAATTCCCGGGTAACATTCCCCCCCATCCCCGATGACTGGGTGTTCGATCTGACTGACCCAGTGGGACCTGTTGTGGTAATTCCCGGGTGTGTCACAGGTTCGCGGATCTCCATCTTCTTTCTCCTGTGTTGTAATCACCTTGCGCTGTCTGTTTCAGGAACCCAAAGATGACCCGCTCCAAACTCAAGGAGGTCGTGGAGAAGGGGGTGGTGAGTTAATTATCCCTACCTTTGTCTCATTGTCTCGCCTGTGAGTCTTTATCGAGGACCTGTGCTGTGAAAGGTTTGGGAATCTCCTTTGGAGATGTGTGTGTCCCACTGGGAGAGAACTGCTCGGGTGCTCTCTTGTGAAACTAAAAAGAATCGCCATCATTGCATCTGGCGATAAGCACATTGCTGAGAGTAATGACTTCTGGCACAGTGATCATTGTTGACATTCTGGTCGCCTCCTCAGGAGGCGAAGGAAATTCAGGCTGTCCAGAAAGATCTTTCCCAACTATTATCACTGCTCCATCAGAAAGCATTCTATCTGCATACAGTGCAGCGTGGGATGCCCACTGCTTTTCCCAAGACCAAAAGGAATTGCAGAGAGTTATGTCCACATGCCAGTCACCAAGCTCTCATCCATTGACTCCCTCTACACTCCCGCTGCCTCAGGGAAGCAGTGAACATCAAAGACCCCCCCCCCCCCCCCCCCCCCCCCCCCCCCCCCACCCCGGTTAGACTCTCCTCTACCCTCTTCAATCAGGCAGAAGATAGAAATGGTTGTGTACACATTATGACAGATTCAGGGACAGGTTCTGATACCTTGTATGTTCTGCTGATAAAGCATGGAAACCTTTTCACGTGACAGTAATAAATCAAATTGTGTCGCTGGATTAATAACCCAGAACTTTGCCTTAACGATCTGATGAAATGTGAGGTTAGTAAAAATCTGGCATAAGCCCCTGGCCTGTGTAACTACTGGTGATTCTTGTCAACACCCTTCCGGTTCACCCATGTCCTGTAGGGGAAGAAATCTGCCTTCACCTGCCTCCAGATCCCCGGTGATGGGGTGGGATCTTAACTGCTCTCTGGGCAATCGACACTAACCTGACCAACGATACCCACGTCCTGTGACCAAAGTTTAAGGGGAAAGGTCTTGATCAGACAGCTCGTGGTTCTCATCCTCCTCTGAATAAAAGGGCGTAGAGTTTCACTTGAGGGGCTTGATGAGATTTCTCAGGTTGAGGCCAGAACTGCGAGGCAATCTCGAACAAACTGGGGCTTCATTTCCTCTGAAGGCTGACTGAAAATAGATAAGACCCCTGGGCCAGATGGGATTTATCCCGGGATTCTCCGGGAAGCCGGAGAGGAGATTGCTGAGCCTTTGGCTTTGATCTTTATGTCGTCATTGTCGACAGGAGTAGTGCCAGAAGACTGGAGGATGGCAAATGTGGTTCCCTTGTTTAAGAAGGGGAGGAGAGACAACCCTGGTAATTATAGACCAGTGTGCCTTCCTTTGGTTGTGGGTAAGGTGTTGGAAAGGGTTATAAGAGAGAGGATTTATAATCATCTAGAGAGGAATAATTTGATTAGGGTTAGTCGACACGGTTTTGTGAAGAGTAGGTCGTGTCTCACTAACTCTATTGAGTTCTTTGAGAAGGTGATCAAGTAGGTGGATGAGGGTAAAGCGGTTGATGTGGTGTATGTGGACTTCAGTAAGGTGTTTGATAAGGTTCCACACGACAGGCTGTTGCACAAAATAGGAAGTTTCGGAATTGAAGGTGATTTAGCGGGTTGGATCAGAAATTGGTTCGCTGTAAGGTGATGGTTGATGGGAAATGTTCATCCCGGAGTTCAGTTACTGGTTGGTGTACTGCAAGGATCTGTTTGTCATTTTTATAAATGACCTGAATGGGGGCTTAGAAGGATGGGTTAGTAAGTTTGGGGATGACACTAAGGTCGGCAGAGTTGTGGATAGTGCTGAAGGACATTGTGGGTTACAGAGGGACATAGATCAGCTGCAGAGCTGGGCTGAGAGGTGGCGAATGGAGTTTAATGTGGAAAAGTGTGAGATGATACACTTTGAAAGGAATAACAGGAATGCACAATACTGGGCTCATGGTAAAATTCTTGGCAGTGTAGATGAACAGAGAGAGAACTCGGTGTTCTGGTATATAAATCCCTGAACATTGCCACCCAGGTTGATGAGGTTGTTAAGAAGGCAGACGGTGTGTTGGCGTTTATTGGTCGGGGGGATTGAGTATCGGAGCCACGAGGTCATGCTTCAGCTGTACAAGACACTGGTGTGGCCAAACCTGGAGGATTGTGTACAGCTCTGGTCACTGTATTATAGGAAGGATGGGGAAGCTTTGGAAAGGGGTCACAGGAGATTTACCAGGATGTTGCCTGGTATGGAAGGAAGGTCTTACGAAGAAAGGCTGAGGGACTTGAGGCTGTTTTCGTTAGAGAGAAGAAGGTTGAGAGGTGACTTAATGGAGCAGTCACCTGAGGGTTAGACAGGGTGGACAGTGAGAGCCTTTTTCCTCAGATTGCGATGGCTAACATGAGGGGACATAGCTTCAAATTAAGGGGTGATAGATATAGGACAGATATCAGCGGTAGTTTCTTTACTCAGAGAGTAGTCGGGGTGTGGAATGGCCTGCCTACAACAGGAGTAGCCTCGCCGACGTTAAGGGCATTTAAATGGGCATTGGGCATACATATGGATAATAATGTCCGGTGTGGGTTAGATGGGCAGCAGATTAATTTCACAGGTCTGCACAACATCGAGGGCCGAAGGGCCTGTACTGCGCTGGAATGTTCTATGGCGACTGACCAGACGGAGGTCTTAAAAATGAGGAAGCGTTTTCCTTTCTGTCAGCGCCCAACCCCTCCCACATGATGAGTCAGCGTTGACCCCTGCACACCAGGTCAGAATGGTCAGTGTCCTGTAGGCCCCATCCTCTCCGAGGGACCAGCAGGGCAGTGTGTGACTGTGGTATTACTCTGGGTAACGAGGAGGTGACCATTTGGAGGGATGGCAAAGAGAACCCAGAGCATTCATCATGAGCTCGTTCCCCTGTGATGGAGCAGGAGGAGGCTGGAAAGCTCCTTGGGTCTGCTGCTCTGTTTGAGAAGATCATAATCGATCTGTACCTTCACTCCGTTAACCCCTACTGATCCCCTAATCCATGACATCCCCTTTACAACCAAACCCTATACACCTTGTTCTGACCGTTCCCCTTTACAACCAAACCCTATACACCTTGTTCTGACCGTTCCCCTTTACAACCAAACTCTATATACCTTGTTCTGACCGTTCCCCTTTACAACCAAACTCTATACACCTTGTTCTGACCGTTCCCCTTTACAACCAAACTCTATATACCTTGTTCTGACCGTTCCCCTTTACAACCAAACCCTATATACCTTGTTCTGACCGTTCCCCTTTACAACCAAACCCTATATACCTTGTTCTAACTGTTCCCCTTTACAACCAAACTCTATACACCTTGTTCTGACCGT
>NC_092766.1:7388444-7403979 GCF_047496795.1 Chiloscyllium punctatum
CGGGAACAGACAGTTACTGAGGGATCAGCCAGGATCGGGTCAGTTACTGAGGGATCCATCGGGATCGGGTCAGTTACTGAGGGATCAGCCGGGATCGGGTCAGTTACTGAGGGACCCATTGGGAACAGACAGTTACTGAGGGATCAGCCGGGATCGGGTCAGTTACTGAGGGATCCAACGGGATCGGGTCAGTTACTGAGGGATCAGCCGGGATCGGGTCAGCTACTGAGGGATCCATCGGGAACAGACAGTGACTGAGGGATCAGCCGGGATCGGGTCAGTTACTGAGGGATCCATCGGGATCGGGTCAGTTACTGAGGGATCAGCCGGGATCGGGTCAGTTACTGAGGGATCAGCCGGGACCGGGTCAGTTACTGAGGGACCCATTGGGAACAGACAGTTACTGAGGGATCAGCTGGGATCGGGTCAGTTACTGAGGGATCCATCGGGATCGGGTCAGTTACTGAGGGATCAGCCGGGATCGGGTGAGCTACTGAGGGATCCATCAGGAACAGACAGTTACTGAGGGATCCATCGGGAACAGACAGTTACTGAGGGATAAGCCGGGATCGGGTCAGCTACTGAGGGACCCATTGGGAACAGACAGTTACTGAGGGATCCATCAGGAACAGACAGTTACTGAGGGATCAGCCGGGATCGGGTCAGTTACTGAGGGATCAGCCGGGATCGGGTCAGTTACTGAGGGATCCATCGGGAACAGACAGTTACTGAGGGATCAGTCGGGATCGGGTCAGTTACTGAGGGATCCATCGGGAACAGACAGTTACTGAGGGATCCATCGGGATCGGGTCAGTTACTGAGGGATCAGCCGGGATCGGGTCAGTTACTGAGGGATCCATTGGGAACAGACAGTTACTGAGGGATCAGCTGGGATCGGGTCAGTTACTGAGGGATCCATCGGGATCGGGTCAGTTACTGAGGGATCAGCCGGGATCGGGTCAGCTACTGAGGGATCCATCGGGAACAGACAGTTACTGAGGGATCAGCCGGGATCGGGTCAGCTACTGAGGGATCCATCGGGATCGGGTCAGTTACTGAGGGATCAGCCGGGATCGGGTCAGTTACTGAGGGACCCATTGGGAACAGACAGTTACTGAGGGATCCATCAGGAACAGACAGTTACTGAGGGATCATCCGGGCTCGGGTCAGTTACTGAGGGATCAGCCGGGATCGGGTCAGTTACTGAGGGATCCATCGGGAACAGACAGTTACTGAGGGATCCATCGGGAACAGACAGTTACTGAGGGACCCATCGGGATCGGGTCAGTTACTGAGGGATCAGCCGGGATCGGGTCAGTTACTGAGGGATCCATCGGGAACAGACAGTTACTGAGGGACCCATCGGGAACAGACAGTTACTGAGGGATCAGGCGGGATCGGGTCAGTTACTGAGGGATCAGCCGGGATCGGGTCAGCTACTGAGGGATCAGCCGGGATCGGGTCAGTTACTGAGGGATCAGGCGGGATCGGGTCAGTTACTGAGGAATCCATCGGGAACAGACAGTTACTGAGGGATCCATCGGGAACAGACAGTTACTGAGGGATCAGCCGGGATCGGGTCAGTTACTGAGGGATCCATCGGGAACAGACAGTTACTGAGGGATCCATCGGGATCTGGGTCTGGGTGAGTGACTGATCAGGGGGTCCTGGTTCTGGTTCAGTGATTGGTCAGGGATCTGGGTCTGGGTGAGTGATCGGTCAAAGGGATCTGGGTCTGGGTCAGTGATCGGTCAGAGGGATCTGGGTCTGGGTCAGTGATCGGTCAGAGGGATCTGGGTCTGGGTCAGTGATCGGTCAGAGGGATCTGGGTCTGGGTCAGTGATCGGTCAGGGGGATCTGGGTCTGGGTCAGTGATCGGTCAGAGGGATCTGGGTCTGGGTCAGTGATCGATCAGAGGGATCTGGGTCTGGGTCAGTGATCGATCAGAGGGATCTGGGTCTGGGTCAGTGATCGGTCAGAGGGATCTGGGTCTGGGTGAGTGATCGATCAGGGGGATCTGGTTCTGGGTGAGTGATCGATCAGGGGGATCTGGGTCTGGGTGAGTGATCGATCAGGGGGATCTGGGTCTGGGTCAGTGATCGGTCAGAGGGATCTGGGTCTGGGTCAGTGATCGG
The DNA here is from genome assembly GCF_047496795.1 of Chiloscyllium punctatum. NCBI lineage: Eukaryota > Metazoa > Chordata > Chondrichthyes > Orectolobiformes > Hemiscylliidae > Chiloscyllium > Chiloscyllium punctatum. Next base: position 7,390,580 of record NC_092766.1, read on the forward strand.
TCAGGGGGATCTGGGTCTGGGTCAGTGATCGGTCAGGGGGATCTGGGTCTGGGTCAGTGATCGGTCAGGGGGATCTGGGTCTGGGTCAGTGATCGGTCAGGGGGATCTGGGTCTGGGTGAGTGATCGGTCAGGGGGATCTGGGTCTGGGTGAGTGATCGATCAGGGGGATCTGGTTCTGGGTGAGTGATCGATCAGGGGGATCTGGGTCTGGGTGAGTGATCGATCAGGGGGATCTGGGTCTGGGTCAGTGATCGGTCAGAGGGATCTGGGTCTGGGTCAGTGATCGGTCAGGGGGATCTGGGTCTGGGTCAGTGATCGGTCAGGGGGATCTGGGTCTGGGTCAGTGATCGGTCAGGGGGATCTGGGTCTGGGTGAGTGATCGATCAGGGGGATCTGGGTCTGGGTGAGTGATCGATCAGGGGGATCTGGTTCTGGGTGAGTGATCGATCAGGGGGATCTGGGTCTGGGTGAGTGATCGATCAGGGGGATCTGGGTCTGGGACAGTGATCGGTCAGGGGGATCTGGGTCTGGGTCAGTGATCGATCAGAGGGATCTGGGTCTGGGTGAGTGATCGGTCAGGGGGATCTGGGTCTGGGTCAGTGATCGGTCAGGGGGATCTGGGTCTGGGTCAGTGATCGGTCAGGGGGATCTGGGTCTGGGTCAGTGATCTGTCAGGGGGATCTGGGTCTGGGTCAGTGATCGGTCAGGGGGATCTGGGTCTGGGTCAGTGATCGGTCAGGGGGATCTGGGTCTGGGTCAGTGATCGGTCAGGGGGATCTGGGTCTGGGTCAGTGATCGGTCAGAGGGATCTGGGTCTGGGTCAGTGATCGGTCAGGGGGATCTGGGTCTGGGTCAGTGATCGATCAGGGGGATCTGGGTCTGGGTCAGTGATCGATCGGGGGGATCTGGGTCTTGGTCAGTGATCGGTCGGGGGGATCTGGGTCTGGGTCAGTGATCGGTCGGGGGGATCTGGGTCTGGGTCAGTGATCGGTCAGAGGGATCTGGGTCTGGGTCAGTGATCGATCAGGGGGATCTGGGTCTGGGTCAGTGATCGGTCAGGGGGATCTGGGTCTGGGTCAGTGATCGATCAGGGGGATCTGGGTCTGGGTCAGTGATCGGTCAGGGGGATCTGGGTCTGGGTCAGTGATCGGTCAGGGGGATCTGGGTCTGGGTCAGTGATCGATCAGGGGGATCTGGGTCTGGGTGAGTGATCAGTCAGGGGGATCTGGGTCTGGGTCAGTGATCGATCAGGGGGATCTGGGTCTGGGTCAGTGATCGGTCAGAGGGATCTGGGTCTGGGTCAGTGATCGGTCAGGGGGATCTGGGTCTGGGTCAGTGATCGGTCAGGGGGATCTGGGTCTGGGTCAGTGATCGATCAGGGGGATCTGGGTCTGGGTCAGTGATCGGTCAGGGGGATCTGGGTCTGGGTCAGTGATCGGTCAGGGGGATCTGGGTCTGGGTGAGTGATCGATCAGGGGGATCTGGTTCTGGGTGAGTGATCGATCAGGGGGATCTGGGTCTGGGTGAGTGATCGATCAGGGGGATCTGGGTCTGGGACAGTGATCGGTCAGGGGGATCTGGGTCTGGGACAGTGATCGGTCAGAGGGATCTGGGTCTGGGTCAGTGATCGGTCAGGGGGATCTGGGTCTGGGTCAGTGATCGGTCAGGTGGATCTGGGTCTGGGTCAGTGATCGATCAGAGGGATCTGGGTCTGGGTGAGTGATCGGTCAGGGGGATCTGGGTCTGGGTCAGTGATCGGTCAGGGGGATCTGGGTCTGGGTCAGTGATCGGTCTGAGGGATCTGGGTCTGGGTCAGTGATCGATCAGAGGGATCTGGGACTGGGTGAGTGATCGATCAGGGGGATCTGGGTCTGGGTCAGTGGTCGATCAGGGGGACCTGGGTCTGGGTGAGTGATCGGTCAAGGGGATCTGGGTCTGGGTCAGTGATCGATCAGGGGGATCTGGGTCTGGGTCAGTGATCGGTCAGGGGGATTTGGGTCTGGGTGAGTGATCGGTCAGGGGGATCTGGGTCTGGGTCAGTGATCGATCAGGGGGATCTGGGTCTGGGTCAGTGATCGATCAGGGGGATCTGGGTCAGGGTCAGTGATCGGTCAGGGGGATCTGGGTCTGGGTCAGTGATCGATCAGGGGGATCTGGGTCTGGGTGAGTGATCAGTCAGGGGGATCTGGGTCTGGGTCAGTGATCGGTCAGAGGGATCTGGGTCTGGGTCAGTGATCGGTCAGAGGGATCTGGGTCTGGGTCAGTGATCGATCAGGGGGATCTGGGTCTGGGTCAGTGATCGGTCAGGGGGATCTGGGTCTGGGTGAGTGATCGGTCAGGGGGATCTGGGTCTGGGTCAGTGATCGGTCAGGGGGATCTGGGTCTGGGTCAGTGATCGATCAGGGGGATCTGGGTCTGGGTCAGTGATCGATCAGGGGGATCTGGGTCTGGGTCAGTGATCGGTCAGGGGGATCTGGGTCTGGGTCAGTGATCGGTCAGGGGGATCTGGGTCTGGGTCAGTGATCGGTCAGGGGGATCTGGGACTGGGTCAGTGATCGGTCAGGGGGATCTGGGACTGGGTCAGTGATCGGTCAGGGGGATCTGGGTCTGGGTCAGTGATCGGTCAGGGGGATCTGGGTCTGGGTCAGTGATCGATCAGGGGGATCTGGGTCTGGGTCAGTGATCGATCAGGGGGATGTGGGTCTGGGTCAGTGATCGGTCAGGGGGATCTGGGTCTGGGTCAGTGATCGATCAGGGGGATATGGGACTGGGTCAGTGATTGATCAGGGGGATCTGGGTCTGGGTGAGTGATCAGTCGGGGGGATCTGGGTCTGGGTCAGTGATCGATCAGGGGGATCTGGGTCTGGGTCAGTGATCGGTCAGGGGATCTGGGTCTGGGTCAGTGATCGGTCAGGGGGATCTGGGTCTGGGTCAGTGATCGATCAGGGGGATCTGGGTCTGGGTCAGTGATCGGTTAGGGGGATCTGGGTCTGGGTCAGTGATCGGTCAGGGGGATCTGGGTCTGGGTCAGTGATCGATCAGGGGGATCTGGGTCTGGGTGAGTCATCGGTCAGGGAGATCTGGGTCTGGGTCAGTGATCGGTCAGGGTGATCTGGGTCTGGGTGAGTGATCGGACAGGGGGATCTGGGTCTGGGTCAGTGATCGGTCAGGGGGATCTGGGTCTGGGTCAGTGATCGATCAGGGGGATCTGGGTCTGGGTGAGTGATCGGTCAGGGGGATCTGGGTCTGGGTCAGTGATCGGTCAGAGGGATCTGGGTCTGGCTGAGTGATCGGTTAGGGGGATCTGGGTCTGGGTCAGTGATCGGTCAGGGGGATCTGGGTCTGGGTCAGTGATCGGTCAGAGGGATCTGGGTCTGGGTCAGTGATCGATCAGGGGGATCTGGGTCTGGGTCAGTGATCGGTCAGGGGGATCTGGGTCTGGGTCAGTGATCGGTCAGGGGGATCTGGGTCTGGGTCAGTGATCGGTCAGGGAGATCTCGGTCTGGGTAAGTGATCGATCAGGGGGATCTGGGTCTGGGTCAGTGATCGGTCAGGGGGATCTGGGTCTGGGTCAGTGATCGGTCAGGGGGATCTGGGTCTGGGTGAGTGATTGGTCAGGGGGATCTGGGTCTGGGTCAGTGATCGGTCAGGGGTGTCTGGGTCTGGGTCAGTGATCGGTCAGGGGGATCTGGGTCTGGGTCAGTGATCGATCAGAGGGATCTGGGTCTGGGTCAGTGATCGATCAGGGGGATCTGGGTCTGGGTCAGTGATCGGTCAGAGGGATCTGGGTCTGGGTCAGTGATCGATCAGGGGTGTCTGGGTCGGGGTCAGTGATCGATCAGGGGTGTCTGGGTCGGGGTCAGTGATCGGTCAGGGGGATCTGGGTCTGGGTCAGTGATCGGTCAGGGGGATCTGGGTCTGGGTCAGTGATCGGTCAGGGGGATCTGGGTCTGGGTCAGTGATCGGTCAGGGGGATCTGGGTCTGGGTCAGTGATCGATCAGGGGGATCTGGGTCTGGGTGAGTGATCGATCAGGGGGATCTGGGTCTGGGTGAGTGATCGATCAGGGGGATCTGGGTCTGGGTGAGTGATCGGTCAGGGGGATCTGGGTCAGGGTCAGTGATCGGTCAGGGGGATCTGGGTCTGGGTCAGTGATCGATCAGGGGTGTCTGGGTCGGGGTCAGTGATCGGTCAGGGGGATCTGGGTCTGGGTCAGTGATCGGTCAGGGGGATCTGGGTCTGGGTCAGTGATCGGTCAGGGGGATCTGGGTCTGGGTCAGTGATCGGTCAGGGGGATCTGGGTCTGGGTCAGTGATCGGTCAGGGGGATCTGGGTCTGGGTCAGTGATCGATCAGGGGGATCTGGGTCTGGGTGAGTGATCGATCAGGGGGATCTGGGTCTGTGTGAGTGATCGGTCAGGGGGATCTGGGTCTGGGTCAGTGATCGGTCAGGGGGATCTGGGTCTGGGTCAGTGATCGATCAGGGGTGTCTGGGTCTGTGTGAGTGATGCATCAGTCGGGGGGGTGTCTGGGTCAGTGATGGGTCAGTCGGGGGTGTCTGGGTCAGTGATGGGTCAGTCGGGGGGTGTCTGGGTCAGTGATGGGTCAGTCGGGGGGGTGTCTGGGTCTGGGTCAGTGATGGGTCAGTCGGGGGGGTGTCTGGGTCAGTGATGGGTCAGTCGGGGGGGTGTCTGGGTCTGGGTCAGTGATGGGTCAGTCGGGGGGGGTGTCTGGGTCAGTGATGGGTCAGTCGGGGGGGTGTCTGGGTCTGGGTCAGTGATGGGTCAGTCGGGGGGGTGTCTGGGTCAGTGATGGGTCAGTGATGGGTCAGTCGGGGGTGTGTCTGGGTCTGGGTCAGTGATGGGTCAGTCGGGGGGTGTCTGGGTCTGGGTCAGTGATGGGTCAGTCGGGGGGGTGTCTGGGTCAGTGATGGGTCAGTCGGGGGTTGTCTGGGTCTGGGTCAGTGATGGGTCAGTCGGGGGTGTCTGGGTCTGGGTCAGTGATGGGTCAGTCGGGGGGGTGTCTGGGTCAGTGATGGGTCAGTCGGGGGGGGTGTCTGGGTCTGGGTCAGTGATGGGTCAGTCGGGGGGGTGTCTGGGTCAGTGATGGGTCAGTGATGGGTCAGTCGGGGGGGTGTCTGGGTCTGGGTCAGTGATGGGTCAGTCGGGGGGTGTCTGGGTCTGGGTCAGTGATGGGTCAGTCGGGGGGGTGTCTGGGTCAGTGATGGGTCAGTCGGGGGGGTGTCTGGGTCTGGGTCAGTGATGGGTCAGTCGGGGGGTGTCTGGGTCAGTGATGGGTCAGTCGGGGTGGTGTCTGGGTCAGTGATGGGTCAGTCGGGGGGGTGTCTGGGTCAGTGATGGGTCAGTCGGGGGGGTGTCTGGGTCAGTGATGGGTCAGTCGGGGGGGTGTCTGGGTCAGTGATGGGTCAGTCGGGGGGGTGTCTGGGTCAGTGATGGGTCAGTGATGGGTCAGTCGGGGGGGTGTCTGGGTCAGTGATGGGTCAGTCGGGGGGTGTCTGGGTCAGTGATGGGTCAGTGATGGGTCAGTCGGGGGGGTGTCTGGGTCAGTGATGGGTCAGTCGGGGGGTGTCTGGGTCAGTGATGGGTCAGTGATGGGTCAGTCGGGGGGGTGTCTGGGTCAGTGATGGGTCAGTCGGGGGGTGTCTGGGTCAGTGATGGGTCAGTGATGGGTCAGTCGGGGGGGTGTCTGGGTCTGGGTCAGTGATGGGTCAGTCGGGGGGGTGTCTGGGTCAGTGATGGGTCAGTCGGGGGGGTGTCTGGGTCAGTGATGGGTCAGTCGGGGGGTGTCTGGGTCTGGGTCAGTGATGGGTCAGTCGGGGGGGTGTCTGGGTCAGTGATGGGTCAGTCGGGGGGGTGTCTGGGTCAGTGATGGGTCAGTCGGGGGGGTGTCTGGGTCAGTGATGGGTCAGTCGGGGGGTGTCTGGGTCTGGGTCAGTGATGGGTCAGTCGGGGGGGTGTCAGGGTCTGGGTCAGTGATGGGTCAGTCGGGGGGGTGTCTGGGTCAGTGATGGGTCAGTCGGGGGGTGTCTGGGTCAGTGATGGGTCAGTCGGGGGGGTGTCTGGGTCTGGGTCAGTGATGGGTCAGTCGGGGGGTGTCTGGGTCAGTGATGGGTCAGTCGGGGGGGTGTCTGGGTCTGGGTCAGTGATGGGTCAGTCGGGGGGGTGTCTGGGTCTGGGTCAGTGATGGGTCAGTCGGGAGGGTGTCTGGGTCAGTGATGGGTCAGTCGGGGGGGTGTCTGGGTCAGTGATGGGTCAGTCGGGGGGGTGTCTGGGTCAGTGATGGGTCAGTCGGGGGGGTGTCTGGGTCTGGGTCAGTGATGGGTCAGTCGGGGGGGTGTCTGGGTCTGGGTCAGTGATGGGTCAGTCGGGGGGGTGTCTGGGTCTGGGTCAGTGATGGGTCAGTCGGGGGGGTGTCTGGGTCAGTGATGGGTCAGTCGGGAGGGTGTCTGGGTCAGTGATGGGTCAGTCGGGGGGGTGTCTGGGTCAGTGATGGGTCAGTCGGGGGGGTGTCTGGGTCAGTGATGGGTCAGTCGGGGGGGTGTCTGGGTCAGTGATGGGTCAGTCGGGGGGGTGTCTGGGTCTGGGTCAGTGATGGGTCAGTCGGGGGGGTGTCTGGGTCAGTGATGGGTCAGTCGGGGGGTGTCTGGGTCAGTGATGGGTCAGTCGGGGGGGTGTCTGGGTCAGTGATGGGTCAGTCGGGGGGTGTCTGGGTCAGTGATGGGTCAGTGATGGGTCAGTCGGGGGGGTGTCTGGGTCAGTGATGGGTCAGTCGGGGGGTGTCTGGGTCAGTGATGGGTCAGTCGGGGGGGTGTCTGGGTCTGGGTCAGTGATGGGTCAGTCGGGGGGGTGTCTGGGTCTGGGTCAGTGATGGGTCAGTCGGGGGGTGTCTGGGTCAGTGATGGGTCAGTCGGGGGTGTCTGGGTCTGGGTCAGTGATGGGTCAGTCGGGGGGTGTCTGGGTCAGTGATGGGTCAGTCGGGGGGGTGTCTGGGTCTGGGTCAGTGATGGGTCAGTCGGGGGGGTGTCTGGGTCAGTGATGGGTCAGTCGGGGGGGTGTCTGTGTCAGTGATGGGTCAGTCGGGGGGGTGTCTGGGTCAGTGATGGGTCAGTCGGGGGGGTGTCTGGGTCAGTGATGGGTCAGTCGGGGGGGTGTCTGGGTCAGTGATGGGTCAGTCGGGGGGGTGTCTGGGTCAGTGATGGTCAGTGATGGGTCAGTCGGGGGGGTGTCTGGGTCAGTGATGGGTCAGTCGGGGGGGTGTCTGGGTCAGTGATGGGTCAGTCGGGGGGGTGTCTGGGTCTGGGTCAGTGATGGGTCAGTCGGGGGGGTGTCTGGGTCTGGGTCAGTGATGGGTCAGTCGGGGGGTGTCTGGGTCAGTGATGGGTCAGTCGGGGGGGTGTCTGGGTCAGTGATGGGTCAGTCGGGGGGGGTGTCTGGGTCAGTGATGGGTCAGTCGGGGGGTGTCTGGGTCTGGGTCAGTGATGGGTCAGTCGGGGGGTGTCTGGGTCAGTGATGGGTCAGTCGGGGGGGGCGGGGTCTGGGTCAGTGATGGGTCAGTCGGGGGGGTGTCTGGGTCAGTGATGGGTCAGTCGGGGGGTGTCTGGGTCTGGGTCAGTGATGGGTCAGTCGGGGGGTGTCTGGTCTGGGTCAGTGATGGGTCAGTCGGGGGGGGTGTCTGGGTCAGTGATGGGTCAGTCGGGGGGGTGTCTGGGTCAGTGATGGGTCAGTCGGGGGGGGGTGGTGTCTGGGTCAGTGATGGGTCAGTCGGGGGGGTGTCTGGGTCAGTGATGGGTCAGTCGGGGGGGTGTCTGGGTCTGGGTCAGTGATGGGTCAGTCGGGGGGGTGTCTGGGTCTGGGTCAGTGATGGGTCAGTCGGGGGGGTGTCCTGGGTCAGTGATGGGTCAGTCGGGGGGGGTGTGTCTGGGTCAGTGATGGGTCAGTCGGGGGGGTTGTCTGGGTCAGTGATGGGTCAGTCGGGGGGGTGTCTGGGTCAGTGATGGGTCAGTCGGGGGGTGTCTGGGTCAGTGATGGGTCAGTCGGGGGGGTGTCTGGGTCAGTGATGGGTCAGTCGGGGGGTGTCTGGGTCAGTGATGGGTCAGTCGGGGGGGTGTCTGGGTCAGTGATGGGTCAGTCGGGGGGGTGTCTGGGTCAGTGATGGGTCAGTCGGGGGGGTGTCTGGGTCAGTGATGGGTCAGTCGGGGGGGGTGTCTGGGTCAGTGATGGGTCAGTCGGGGGGGTGTCTGGGTCTGGGTCAGTGATGGGTCAGTCGGGGGAGTGTCTGGGTCAGTGATGGGTCAGTCGGGGGGTGTCTGGGTCTGGGTCAGTGATGGGTCAGTCGGGGGGTGTCTGGGTCTGGGTCAGTGATGGGTCCGTCGGGGGGGTGGTGTCTGGGTCAGTGATGGGTCAGTCGGGGGGGGTGTCTGGGTCAGTGATGGGTCAGTCGGGGGGGTGTCTGGGTCAGTGATGGGTCAGTCGGGGGGTGTCTGGGTCTGGGTCAGTGATGGGTCAGTCGGGGGGTGTCTGGGTCTGGGTCAGTGATGGGTCAGTCGGGGGGGTGTCTGGGTCAGTGATGGGTCAGTCGGGGGGGTGTCTGGGTCAGTGAAAGGTCAGTCGGGGGGGTGTCTGGGTCTGGGTCAGTCGGGGGGGTGTCTGGGTCAGTGATGGGTCAGTCGGGGGGTGTCTGGGTCAGTGATGGGTCAGTCGGGGGGTGTCTGGGTCTGGGTCAGTGATGGGTCAGTCGGGGGGGTGTCTGGGTCAGTGATGGGTCAGTCGGGGGGGTGTCTGGGTCTGGGTCAGTGATGGGTCAGTCGGGGGGGTGTCTGGGGTCTGGGTCAGTGATGGGTCAGTCGGGGGGTGTCTGGGTCTGGGTCAGTGATGGGTCAGTCGGGGGGTTGTCTGGGTCTGGGTCAGTGATGGGTCAGTCGGGGGGTGTCTTGGTCTGGGTCAGTGATGGGTCAGTCGGGGGTGTGTCTGGGTCTGGGTCAGTGATGGGTCAGTCGGGGGGGTGTCTTGGTCTGGGTCAGTGATGGGTCAGTCGGGGTGTGTCTGGGTCTGGGTCAGTGATGGGTCAGTCGGGGGGTGGTGTCTGGGTCAGTGATGGGTCAGTCGGGAGGGTGTCTGGGTCTGGGTCAGTGATGGGTCAGTCGGGGGGTGTCTGGGTGAGTGATGGGTCAGTCGGGGGGTGTCTGGGTCAGTGATGGGTCAGTCGGGGGGGTGTCTGGGTCAGTGATGGGTCAGTCGGGGGGTGTCTGGGTCAGTGATGGGTCAGTCGGGGGGGTGTCTGGGTCTGGGTCAGTGATGGGTCAGTCGGGGGGTGTCTGGGTCAGTGATGGGTCAGTCGGGGGGGTGTCTGGGTCTGGGTCAGTGATGGGTCAGTCGGGGGGTGGTCTGGGTCAGTGATGGGTCAGTCGGGGGGTGTCTGGGTCAGTGATGGGTCAGTCGGGGGGGTGTCTGGGTCAGTGATGGGTCAGTCGGGGGGGGTGTCTGGGTCAGTGATGGGTCAGTCGGGGGGGGTGTCTGGGTCTGGGTCAGTGATGGGTCAGTCGGGGGGTGTCTGGGTCAGTGATGGGTCAGTCGGGGGGGTGTCTGGGTCAGTGATGGGTCAGTCGGGGGGTGTCTGGGTCTGGGTCAGTGATGGGTCAGTCGGGGGGGTGTCAGGGTCTGGGTCAGTGATGGGTCAGTCGGGGGGTGTCTGGGTCAGTGATGGGTCAGTCGGGGGGTGTCTGGGTCTGGGTCAGTGATGGGTCAGTCGGGGGGTGTCTGGGTCTGGGTCAGTGATGGGTCAGTCGGGGGGTGTCTGGGTCTGGGTCAGTGATGGGTCAGTCGGGGGGGTGTCTGGGTCAGTGATGGGTCAGTCGGGGGGGTGTCTGGGTCAGTGATGGGTCAGTCGGGGAGGGTGTCTGGGTCTGGGTCAGTGATGGGTCAGTCGGGGGGGTGTCTGGGTCAGTGATGGGTCAGTCGGGGGTTGTCTGGGTCTGGGTCAGTCGGGGGGGTGTCTGGGTCAGTGATGGGTCAGTCGGGGGGGTGTCTGGGTCAGTGATGGGTCAGTCGGGGGGGTGTCTGGGTCAGTGATGGGTCAGTCGGGGGGGTGTCTGGGTCAGTGATGGGTCAGTCGGGGGGGTGTCTGGGTCAGTGATGGGTCAGTCGGGGGGTGTCTGGGTCAGTGATGGGTCAGTCGGGGGGGTGTCTGGGTCAGTGATGGGTCAGTCGGGGGGGTGTCTGGGTCAGTGATGGGTCAGTCGGGGGGGTGTCTGGGTCAGTGATGGGTCAGTCGGGGGGGTGTCTGGGTCTGGGTCAGTGATGGGTCAGTCGGGGGGGGTGTCTGGGTCTGGGTCAGTGATGGGTCAGTCCGGGGGGGTGTCTGGGTCAGTGATGGGTCAGTCGGGGGGGTGTCTGGGTCTGGGTCAGTGATGGGTCAGTCGGGGGGGTGTCTGGGTCAGTGATGGGTCCGTCGGGGGGTGTCTGGGTCTGGGTCAGTGATGGGTCAGTCGGGGGGGTGTCTGGGTCAGTGATGGGTCAGTCGGGGGGGTGTCTGGGTCAGTGATGGGTCAGTCGGGGGGGTGTCTGGGTCAGTGATGGGTCAGTCGGGGGGTGTCTGGGTCAGTGATGGGTCAGTCGGGGGGGTGTCTGGGTCAGTGATGGGTCAGTCGGGGGGGTGTCTGGGTCAGTGATGGGTCAGTCGGGGGGTGTCTGGGTCAGTGATGGGTCAGTCGGGGGGGTGTCTGGGTCAGTGATGGGTCAGTCGGGGGGTGTCTGGGTCAGTGATGGGTCAGTCGGGGGGGTGTCTGGGTCTGGGTCAGTGATGGGTCAGTCGGGGGAGTGTCTGGGTCTGGGTCAGTGATGGGTCAGTCGGGGGGGGTGTGTCTGGGTCAGTGATGGGTCAGTCGGGGGGGTGTCTGGGTCAGTGATGGGTCAGTCGGGGGGTGTCTGGGTCAGTGATGGGTCAGTCGGGGGGTGTCTGGGTCAGTGATGGGTCAGTCGGGGGGGGTGTCTGGGTCAGTGATGGGTCAGTCGGGGGGGTGTCTGGGTCAGTGATGGGTCAGTGGGGGGGTGTCTGGGTCAGTGATGGGTCAGTCGGGGGGGTGTCTGGGTCAGTGATGGGTCAGTCGGGGGGTGTCTGGGTCTGGGTCAGTGATGGGTCAGTCGGGGGGTGTCTGGGTCAGTGATGGGTCAGTCGGGGGGTGTCTGGGTCAGTGATGGGTCAGTCGGGGGGTGTCTGGGTCAGTGATGGGTCAGTCGGGGGGGTGTCTGGGTCAGTGATGGGTCAGTCGGGGGGTGTCTGGGTCAGTGATGGGTCAGTCGGGGGGTGTCTGGGTCTGGTCAGTGATGGGTCAGTCGGGGGGGTGTCTGGGTCAGTGATGGGTCAGTCGGGGGGGGTGTCTGGTCTGGGTCAGTGATGGGTCAGTCGGGGGGTGTCTGGGTCAGTGATGTGTCAGTCGGGGGGTGTCTGGGTCAGTGATGGGTCAGTGATGGGTCAGTCGGGGGGGTGTCTGGGTCAGTGATGGGTCAGTCGGGGGGGTGTCTGGGTCTGGGTCAGTGATGGGTCAGTCGGGGGGGTGTCTGGGTCAGTGATGGGTCAGTCGGGGGGGGTGTCTGGGGTCAGTGATGGGTCAGTCGGGGGGTGTCTGGTCTGGGTCAGTGATGGGTCAGTCGGGGGGTGTCTGGGTCAGTGATGGGTCAGTCGGGGGGGTGTCTGGGTCAGTGATGGGTCAGTCGGGGGGGTGTCTGGGTCTGGGTCAGTGATGGGTCAGTCGGGGTGGAGGGTGTCTGGGTCAGTGATGGGTCAGTCGGGGGGGTGTCTGGGTCAGTGATGGGTCAGTCGGGGGGTGTCTGGGGTCAGTGATGGGTCAGTCGGGGGGTGTCTGGGTCAGTGATGGGTCAGTTGGGGGGTGTCTGGGTCAGTGATGGGTCAGTCGGAGGTGGAGGGTGTCTGGGTCAGTGATGGGTCAGTCGGGGGGGGTGTCTGGGTCAGTGATGGGTCAGTCGGGGGGGTGTCTGGGTCAGTGATGGGTCAGTCGGGGGGGTGTCTGGGTCAGTGATGGGTCAGTCGGGGGTGTGTCTGGGTCAGTGATGGGTCAGTCGGGGGGTGTCTGGTCTGGGTCAGTGATGGGTCAGTCGGGGGGGGTGTCTGGGTCAGTGATGGGTCAGTCGGGGGTGGAGGGTGTCTGGGTCAGTGATGGGTCAGTCGGGGGGGTGTCTGGGTCAGTGATGGGTCAGTCGGGGGGGTGTCTGGGTCAGTGATGGGTCAGTCGGGGGGTGTGGTCTGGGTCAGTGATGGGTCAGTCGGGGGGGTGGTCTGGGTCAGTGATGGGTCAGTCGGGGGGTGTCTGGGTCAGTGATGGGTCAGTCGGGGGTGGTGGGTCTGGGTCAGTGATGGGTCAGTCGGGGGGTGTCTGGGTCAGTGATGGGTCAGTCGGGGGGGGTCTGGGTCTGGGTCAGTGATGGGTCAGTCGGGGGGGTGTCTGGGTCGGTGATGGTCAGTCGGGGGGTCTGGGTCAGTGATGGGTCAGTCGGGGGGGTGTCTGGTCAGTGATGGGTCAGTCGGGGGGTGTCTGGTCTGGGTCCAGTGATGGGTCAGTCGGGGGGTGTCTGGGTCAGTGATGGGTCAGTCGGGGGGTGTCTGGGTCAGTGATGGGTCAGTCGGGGGTGTGTCTGGGTCTGGGTCAGTGATGGGTCAGTCGGGGGGTGTCTGGGTCAGTGATGGGTCAGTCGGGGGGGGGTGTCTGGGTCAGTGATGGGTCAGTCGGGGGTGTCTGGTCGTGATGGGTCAGTGATGGGTCAGTCGGGGGGTGTCTGGGTCTGGGTCAGTGATGGGTCAGTCGGGGGGTGTCTGGGTCAGTGAGGGTCAGTCGGGAGGGTCTGTCTGGGTCAGTGATGGGTCAGTCGGGGGGTGTCTGGGTCTGTCAGTGATGGGTCTGTCGGGGGGTGTCTGGGTCTGTCAGTGATGGGTCAGTCGGGGGGTGTCTGGGTCAGTGATGGGTCAGTCGGGGGGGTGTCTGGGTCAGTGATGGGTCAGTCGGGGGGGTGTCTGGGTCAGTGATGGGTCAGTCGGGGGGTGTCTGGGTCTGGGTCAGTGATGGGTCAGTCGGGGGGGTGTCTGGGTCAGTGATGGGTCAGTCGGGGGGGGGTGTCTGGGTCAGTGATGGGTCAGTCGGGGGGTGTCTGGGTCAGGTGATGGGTCAGTCGGGGGGTGGTCTGGGTCAGTGATGGGTCAGTCGGGGGGGGTGTCTGGGTCAGTGATGGGTCAGTCGGGGGGTGTGTCGTGGGGTCAGTGATGGGTCGAGTCGGGGGGGTGTCTTGGGTCAGTGATGGGTCAGTCGGGGGGTGTCTGGGTCTGGGTCAGTGATGGGTCAGTCGGGGGGGGTGTCTGGGTCCAGTGATGGGT
>NC_092766.1:7404079-7406579 GCF_047496795.1 Chiloscyllium punctatum
GGGGACTGTGTGGTTCAAGATGGCACCCTTTCAAGGGGACAACAGAGCAATCAATGTTAGCCCAGCCCTCATCCCAGGAACAAGCCTAGAACAATCTCATTACTGCTGAGGGGGGCCTGTGCAAACTGGCGAGGCTCCCAGCAACGACTGATCTCCCGCCGGAGCGAGAAAGGCGCCAGTCAAGTGAAAGTCTGCCTTCTCGTTGGATTGTGTTCACAGTCGACCTGCTGGGCCTGTTAAACTGGCGATCGAGTCCGCACAGTGTGGAGGGCAGCCTCAAACGGCTCATGGAGGTGGATGGCGGCGAGATCGTGAAGGTAGGCCCCACTCTTTTCACCCCCGGTTCGACTCCCACCTTCGCCGTGCGCGGGGGGCGGGCGGATTGGAATAACAAACTAAATAAAGAAATCGGAGGGAAAGTTGTACGTCTGGCCAACATTTAGCGACTGCAAGAAACGGAAGCGAAAGCCCAATTCGTGTCACCAAAGTCCTCTGCAAGGAAGGAAGGAAATCGAGTCGGCTCGGGCCTACAGCAAAATGGCCAACTCCCGACCAGCCTGGACTGAACGTGGCCCTCCCATGGTTGAAGAATGGGTGAGACGCGCACTCGTGATGCCAGGGCGGGTGCTGGGAAATGGCATTAGGGTTGTTTTTCTGAACCGATGGGTGGGCGGGCGTGTTTCTGCTGCTGGAGAGAGTGTTGCCAGGGCGACGCCACCCTCGCTCACTCTCTCCCTCTGCTCCCAGTTTTTGCAGGACACCCTCGACGCCCTCTTCCAAATTATGATGGAGGTTTCTGGCGGGGACACGTACGACTTTCTGGTCTTCGATGCTCTGGTAAGCCAGACCGTGGTGGTGGGGGGGGGGACTTGATTTCCCCATTCCGTGTTGCAGGGCTAGTATGGGCACGATGGAGTGTACGGCCTCCTCTGGCTTTTCCACTATCCCGCCCATTCGGTCTCCAGCTGAAGATTTAAAGGAAGATAAATCCATCAAGGGCAGGACTTTAACACAATTAAAACTGGGGCCTTGCGCCATGTTTTCGAACACAAGAGACCGAGCTAGGTATGGTGGCCCAGTGGTTAGCACTGCTGTCTCACAGCACGAGGGACCCAGGTACGAACCCAGCCTCAGGCCTCTGTATGTATGGAGTTTGCACATTCTCCCCGTGGGGTTCCTCCCATAGTGCTCAGGGATGTGCAGGTTAGGGAGGATTGGCCGTGCTAAATTACCCATAGTGCCCAGGGATGTGCAGGTTAGGGTGGATTGGCCGTGCTAAATTACCCATAGTGCTCAGGGATGTGCAGGTTAGGGTGGATTGGCCGTGCTAAATTACCCATAGTGCTCAGGGATGTGCAGGTTAGGGTGGATTGGCCGTGCTAAATTACCCATAGTGCCCAGGGATGTGCAGGTTAGGGTGGATTGGCCGTGCTAAATTACCCATAGTGCTTGGTGAAGTGTAGGTTAGGTGCATTAGTCAGGGGTAAATGTAAAGTAATATGGTAGGGGGTGGATTACTATATGGAGGGTCAGTGCGGACTTGTTGGGCCGAAGGGCCTGTTTCCTGTGGGGAATCTATGATTTCTATGAGAATTCTTTGAAGTTTGCATCACAGGTAGACAGTGTGGTTAAGAAGGCGTTTAGCACACTTGCCTTCATCGCTCAGTCCGTTGAGTATTGGAGTCAGGACGCCACGTTGGGGTTGTACATGACTTTGGTGAGGCCTCGTCTGGTGCACTGGGCCCAGTTCTGGTCGCCCTGCTAGCGGAAGGACATTATTCAACTGGAGAGGGTTCAGAAGAGATTTACCTGGACGTTACCAGGATTGGAGAGTTTGAGTTATGAGGAGAGGCTGGGACCTTGTCCATTGGAGTGTAGGAGGCTCAGAGTGACCTTCCAGAGGTTCGTAAAATCAAATGGGACGTAGATGAGTTGGCTTTTCCTTCGGGTGGGGGATTTTTACGATGGGGGCGGGGGGATGTTTTAAGGTGAGAGAAGAAAGGTTTATGAAAGACCTGGGACACCTGTTTTTTTAAATCCAGAGGGCGGCTCAAGAGTGGCACGAACTCCCTGAGGAAGAGGTGGACGCGGCTACAGTTACACATTGAAAAGACCATTCGGATAAGTCCGTGAGCAGGAAAGGGCGGGAGGGATATGGGCCAGGAGCTGGCAGGTGGGACTAGTTCAGTTTGGGAGCGTGGAGGGCACAGACTGGTTGGGCCGAAGGGGTCTGTTTCCAAATCAGGCCTGACAAGAGTGGGAGGTGTGGACTTAGCGCGTGAATGAATCCAGCGTGGACGATCACCTATCCCTCTAGTTCCCTTCTGATTAAATTCCTCCTCTCTCTCTCTCTCTCTCTCTCTCTCTCTCCCCTTCTCTCTCTCTGTCTCTCTCTCTCTCTCTCTCTGTTTCTCAGGTCTTCATCATCTCTCTAATCGGAGATATCAAGTTCCAGCATTTTAATCCAGTCCTGGAAGCTTACATCACCAACCATTTCAGT